>NW_026868142.1:17500-20000 GCF_020745735.1 Hemiscyllium ocellatum | reverse complement strand
GCTGGCTGGCAGGGTGAAATGTCATCAGGATGTTAGCAGATTACAGGGTGACCTGGACAAGTTAGGTGAGTGGCCAGATGCAATTTAATGTGGATAAATCAATGGTTACCCACTTTGGTGCAAGGCAGATTACTACCTAAATGGAATCAATTTAGGTCAAGGGGCAGGACAGAGAGATCTGGGGGTTCCTGTACACCACTCAATGAAGGTAAGCATGCAGGTACAGCAGGTAGTGAAGAAGGCTCATAGCATGCTGGCCTTCATAACAAGAGGGATGGAGTATAGAAGCAAAGAGGTTCTTTTGCAGCTGTACAGGGCCCTGGTGAGACCACACCTGGAGTACTGTGTGCAGTTCTGCTCTCCAGATTTGATTCTGGCTATTGAGGGAATGCAGCGTAGGTTCACCAGGTCAATTCCTGGACTGGCGGGATTACCTTACACTGAAAGACTGGAGCGACTGGGCTTGTGTGTACCCTCGAGTTTAGAAGACTGAGAGGGGATCTGATTGAGACATTTCAGATCATCAAAGGATTGGACACTCTGGCGGCAGGAAACATGTTTCCGCTGCTGGGTGAGTGCCGAAACAGAGTACACTGCTTAAAAATACGGGGTAGACCATTTAGGACAGAGATGAGGAGAAACTTCTTCACCCAGAGAGTGGTGGCTGTGTGGAATGCTCTGCCCCAGAGGGCAGTGGAGGCCCAGTCTCTGGATTCATTTAAGAAAGAGTTGCATAGAGCTCTCAAGGATAGTGGAATCAAGGGTTACGGAGATAAGGCAGGAACAGGATACTGATTAAGGATGATCAGCCATGATCATATTGAATGGTGGTGCAGGCTCGAAAGGCAGAATGGCCAACTCCTGCACCTATTGTCCTCCTTTCCTGACTGCCACCCGCAGACAGCGTGCAGCCCCAATCCCTTTCTTTCCGTCTTTCTCGCTGATTTCGGCAGCGCTCCGCTCTCCTCCCCTCCCTGTCTGGTGCCTGCAGGCGACTGATGGCCGGCACAGCAGCAGCAGCAGCAGCAGCAGCAGCAGCAGCAAAAATAACCTGCCGCTCCATTGCGTGGCACAACACAAGTGCAGAGGAGTGACTTGAGCAGCCCCTGCTGGCGGGAAAAGCCTACTGCACCTGGTATTCCCAGGCGGTCTCCCATCCAAGTACTAACCAGGCCTGAGTCTGCTTAGCTTCCGAGATCAGACGAGATCGGGCGTTTTCAGACTAGTATGGCCGTAGGCACCGGCCCCTTCCTTTTCTCCCTACTTCAAGGCGTGCTGGCCAGCCACATTTTCTTTGCTGCTCTTTCTCTTTATCCCCTTTGTTTTTTTTTTTCTCTTTTCTCTTTGCTCTTCCTCCTCTGTGCGTGCTTCCCTCCCTCCGTCCCTCCAGCTGCCTTTCAGCCAGCCCTTGCCCACCAGGCTCCTGTAGTCTCCCACATCCCCACGCAGGCCAACTGCAAGCCCTCCCCCTGCTTCATAAGGCTGCAGCCTGCATTCTCTCATCCTTCCGCACTCCTCCACGCCTCCCTTTCCCAATGGCAGGCAGTGGCCAGGGGGGTACCGCAGGGATCGCTACTGGCACCGCAGCTTTTTACCATATATCTTAACCATCTACAAGATGCTATTAGCCATAACATTAGCAAATTTGCTGATGATACTAAGCTGGCTGGCAGGGTGAAATGTCATCAGGATGTTAGCAGATTACAGGGTGACCTGGACAAGTTAGGTGAGTGGCCAGATGCAATTTAATGTGGATAAATCAATGGTTACCCACTTTGGTGCAAGGCAGATTACTACCTAAATGGAATCAATTTAGGTCAAGGGGCAGGACAGAGAGATCTGGGGGTTCCTGTACACCACTCAATGAAGGTAAGCATGCAGGTACAGCAGGTAGTGAAGAAGGCTAATAGCATGCTGGCCTTCATAACAAGAGGGATGGAGTATAGAAGCAAAGAGGTTCTTTTGCAGCTGTACAGGGCCCTGGTGAGACCACACCTGGAGTACTGTGTGCAGTTCTGCTCTCCAGATTTGATTCTGGCTATTGAGGGAATGCAGCGTAGGTTCACCAGGTCAATTCCTGGACTGGCGGGATTACCTTACACTGAAAGACTGGAGCGACTGGGCTTGTGTGTACCCTCGAGTTTAGAAGACTGAGAGGGGATCTGATTGAGACATTTCAGATCATCAAAGGATTGGACACTCTGGCGGCAGGAAACATGTTTCCGCTGCTGGGTGAGTGCCGAAACAGAGGACACTGCTTAAAAATACGGGGTAGACCATTTAGGACAGAGATGAGGAGAAACTTCTTCACCCAGAGAGTGGTGGCTGTGTGGAATGCTCTGCCCCAGAGGGCAGTGGAGGCCCAGTCTCTGGATTCATTTAAGAAAGAGTTGCATAGAGCTCTCAAGGATAGTGGAATCAAGGGTTACGGAGATAAGGCAGGAACAGGATACTGATTAAGGATGATCAGCCATGATCATATTGAATGGTGGTGCAGGCT
>NW_026868142.1:0-7500 GCF_020745735.1 Hemiscyllium ocellatum | reverse complement strand
ATACTGATTAAGGATGATCAGCCATGATCATATTGAATGGTGGTGCAGGCTCGAAAGGCAGAATGGCCAACTCCTGCACCTATTGTCCTCCTTTCCTGACTGCCACCCGCAGACAGCGTGCAGCCCCAATCCCTTTCTTTCCGTCTTTCTCGCTGATTTCGGCAGCGCTCCGCTCTCCTCCCCACCCTGTCTGGTGCCTGCAGGCGACTGATGGCCGACACAGCAGCAGCAGCAGCAGCAAAATAACCTGCCGCTCCATTGCGTGGCACAACACAAGTGCAGAGGGGTGACTTGAGCAGCCCCTGCTGGCGGAAAAAGTCTACTGCACCTGGTATTCCCAGGCGGACTCCCATCCAAGTACTAACCAGGCCTGAGTCTGCTTAGCTTCCGAGATCAGACGAGATCGGGCGTTTTCAGACTAGTATGGCCGTAGGCACCTGCCCCTTCCTTTTCTCCCTACTTCAAGGCGTGCTGGCCAGCCACATTTTCTTTGCTGCTCTTTCTCTTTATCCCCTTTGTTTTTTTTTTCTCTTTTCTCTTTGCTCTTCCTCCTCTGTGCGTGCTTCCCTCCCTCCGTCCCTCCAGCTGCCTTTCAGCCAGCCCTTGCCCACCAGGCTCCTGTAGTCTCCCACATCCCCACGCAGGCCAACTGCAAGCCCTCCCCCTGCTTCATAAGGCTGCAGCCTGCATTCTCTCATCCTTCCGCACTCCTCCACGCCTCCCTTTCCCAATGGCAGGCAGTGGCCAGGGGGGTACCGCAGGGATCACTACTGGGACCGCAGCTTTTTACCATATATCTTAACCATCTACAAGATGCTATTAGCCATAACATTAGCAAATTTGCTGATGATACTAAGCTGGCTGGCAGGGTGAAATGTCATCAGGATGTTAGCAGATTACAGGGTGACCTGGACAAGTTAGGTGAGTGGCCAGATGCAATTTAATGTGGATAAATCAATGGTTACCCACTTTGGTGCAAGGCAGATTACTACCTAAATGGAATCAATTTAGGTCAAGGGGCAGGACAGAGAGATCTGGGGGTTCCTGTACACCACTCAATGAAGGTAAGCATGCAGGTACAGCAGGTAGTGAAGAAGGCTAATAGCATGCTGGCCTTCATAACAAGAGGGATGGAGTATAGAAGCAAAGAGGTTCTTTTGCAGCTGTACAGGGCCCTGGTGAGACCACACCTGGAGTACTGTGTGCAGTTCTGCTCTCCAGATTTGATTCTGGCTATTGAGGAATGCAGCGTAGGTTCACCAGGTCAATTCCTGGAGTGCCGAAACAGAGGACACTGCTTAAAAATACGGGGTAGACCATTTAGGACAGAGATGAGGAGAAACTTCTTCACCCAGAGAGTGGTGGCTGTGTGGAATGCTCTGCCCCAGAGGGCAGTGGAGGCCCAGTCTCTGGATTCATTTAAGAAAGAGTTGCATAGAGCTCTCAAGGATAGTGGAATCAAGGGTTACGGAGATAAGGCAGGAACAGGATACTGATTAAGGATGATCAGCCATGATCATATTGAATGGTGGTGCAGGCTCGAAAGGCAGAATGGCCAACTCCTGCACCTATTGTCCTCCTTTCCTGACTGCCACCCGCAGACAGCGTGCAGCCCCAATCCCTTTCTTTCCGTCTTTCTCGCTGATTTCGGCAGCGCTCCGCTCTCCTCCCTCCCTGTCTGGTGCCTGCAGGCGACTGATGGCCGGCACAGCAGCAGCAGCAGCAGCAGCAAAAATAACCTGCCGCTCCATTGCGTGGCACAACACAAGTGCAGAGGGGTGACTTGAGCAGCCCCTGCTGGCGGAAAAAGCCTACTGCACCTGGTATTCCCAGGCGGTCTCCCATCCAAGTACTAACCAGGCCTGAGTCTGCTTAGCTTCCGAAATCAGACGAGATCGGGCGCTTTCAGACTAGTATGGCCGTAGGCGCCGGCCCCTTCCTTTTCTCCCTACTTCAAGGCGTGCTGGCCAGCCACATTTTCTTTGCTGCTCTTTCTCTTTATCCCCTTTGTTTTTTTTTTCTCTTTTCTCTTTGCTCTTCCTCCTCTGTGCGTGCTTCCCTCCCTCCGTCCCTCCAGCTGCCTTTCAGCCAGCCCTTGCCCACCAGGCTCCTGTAGTCTCCCACATCCCCACGCAGGCCAACTGCAAGCCCTCCCCTGCTTCATAAGGCTGCAGCCTGCATTCTCTCATCCTTCCGCACTCCTCCACGCCTCCCTTTCCCAATGGCAGGCAGTGGCCAGGGGGGTACCGCAGGGATCACTACTGGCACCGCAGCTTTTTACCATATATCTTAACCATCTACAAGATGCTATTAGCCATAACATTAGCAAATTTGCTGATGATACTAAGCTGGCTGCCAGGGTGAAATGTCATCAGGATGTTAGCAGATTACAGGGTGACCTGGACAAGTTAGGTGAGTGGCCAGATGCAATTTAATGTGGATAAATCAATGGTTACCCACTTTGGTGCAAGGCAGATTACTACCTAAATGGAATCAATTTAGGTCAAGGGGCAGGACAGAGAGATCTGGGGGTTCCTGTACACCACTCAATGAAGGTAAGCATGCAGGTACAGCAGGTAGTGAAGAAGGCTCATAGCATGCTGGCCTTCATAACAAGAGGGATGGAGTATAGAAGCAAAGAGGTTCTTTTGCAGCTGTACAGGGCCCTGGTGAGACCACACCTGGAGTACTGTGTGCAGTTCTGCTCTCCAGATTTGATTCTGGCTATTGAGGGAATGCAGCGTAGGTTCACCAGGTCAATTCCTGGACTGGCGGGATTACCTTACACTGAAAGACTGGAGCGACTGGGCTTGTGTGTACCCTCGAGTTTAGAAGACTGAGAGGGGATCTGATTGAGACATTTCAGATCATCAAAGGATTGGACACTCTGGCGGCAGGAAACATGTTTCCGCTGCTGGGTGAGTGCCGAAACAGAGGACACTGCTTAAAAATACGGGGTAGACCATTTAGGACAGAGATGAGGAGAAACTTCTTCACCCAGAGAGTGGTGGCTGTGTGGAATGCTCTGCCCCAGAGGGCAGTGGAGGCCCAGTCTCTGGATTCATTTAAGAAAGAGTTGCATAGAGCTCTCAAGGATAGTGGAATCAAGGGTTACGGAGATAAGGCAGGAACAGGATACTGATTAAGGATGATCAGCCATGATCATATTGAATGGTGGTGCAGGCTCGAAAGGCAGAATGGCCAACTCCTGCACCTATTGTCCTCCTTTCCTGACTGCCACCCGCAGACAGCGTGCAGCCCCAATCCCTTTCTTTCCGTCTTTCTCGCTGATTTCGGCAGCGCTCCGCTCTCCTCCCCTCCCTGTCTGGTGCCTGCAGGCGACTGATGGCCGGCACAGCAGCAGCAGCAGCAGCAGCAGCAGCAGCAGCAGCAAAAATAACCTGCCGCTCCATTGCGTGGCACAACACAAGTGCAGAGGGGTGACTTGAGCAGCCCCTGCTGGCGGAAAAAGCCTACTGCACCTGGTATTCCCAGGCGGTCTCCCATCCAAGTACTAACCAGGCCTGAGTCTGCTTAGCTTCCGAGATCAGACGAGATCGGGCGTTTTCAGACTAGTATGGCCGTAGGCACCGGCCCCTTCCTTTTCTCCCTACTTCAAGGCGTGCTGGCCAGCCACATTTTCTTTGCTGCTCTTCTCTTTATCCCCTTTGTTTTTTTTTCTCTTTTCTCTTTGCTCTTCCTCCTCTGTGCGTGCTTCCCTCCCTCCGTCCCTCCAGCTGCCTTTCAGCCAGCTCTTGCCCACCAGGCTCCTGTAGTCTCCCACATCCCCACGCAGGCCAACTGCAAGCCCTCCCCCTGCTTCATAAGGCTGCAGCCTGCATTCTCTCATCCTTCCGCACTCCTCCACGCCTCCCTTTCCCAATGGCAGGCAGTGGCCAGGGGGTACCGCAGGGATCACTACTGGCACCGCAGCTTTTTACCATATATCTTAACCATCTACAAGATGCTATTAGCCATAACATTAGCAAATTTGCTGATGATACTAAGCTGGCTGGCAGGGTGAAATGTCATCAGGATGTTAGCAGATTACAGGGTGACCTGGACAAGTTGGTGAGTGGCCAGATGCAATTTAATGTGATAAATCAATGGTTACCCACTTTGGTGCAAGGCAGATTACTACCTAAATGGAATCAATTTAGGTCAAGGGGCAGGACAGAGAGATCTGGGGGTTCCTGTACACCACTCAATGAAGGTAAGCATGCAGGTACAGCAGGTAGTGAAGAAGGCTAATAGCATGCTGGCCTTCATAACAAGAGGGATGGAGTATAGAAGCAAAGACGTTCTTTTGCAGCTGTACAGGGCCCTGGTGAGACCACACCTGGAGTACTGTGTGCAGTTCTGCTCTCCAGATTTGATTCTGGCTATTGAGGGAATGCAGCGTAGGTTCACCAGGTCAATTCCTGGACTGGCGGGATTACCTTACACTGAAAGACTGGAGCGACTGGGCTTGTGTGTACCCTCGAGTTTAGAAGACTGAGAGGGGATCTGATTGAGACATTTCAGATCATCAAAGGATTGGACACTCTGGCGGCAGGAAACATGTTTCCGCTGCTGGGTGAGTGCCGAAACAGAGGACACTGCTTAAAAATACGGGGTAGACCATTTAGGACAGAGATGAGGAGAAACTTCTTCACCCAGAGAGTGGTGGCTGTGTGGAATGCTCTGCCCCAGAGGGCAGTGGAGGCCCAGTCTCTGGATTCATTTAAGAAAGAGTTGCATAGAGCTCTCAAGGATAGTGGAATCAAGGGTTACGGAGATAAGGCAGGAACAGGATACTGATTAGGGATGATCAGCCATGATCATATTGAATGGTGGTGCAGGCTCGAAAGGAAGAATGGCCAACTCCTGCACCTATTGTCCTCCTTTCCTGACTGCCACCCTCAGACAGCGTGCAGCCCCAATCCCTTTCTTTCCGTCTTTCTCGCTGATTTCGGCAGCGCTCCGCTCTCCTCCCCTCCCTGTCTGGTGCCTGCAGGCGACTGATGGCCGGCACAGCAGCAGCAGCAGCAGCAGCAGCAAAATAACCTGCCGCTCCATTGCGTGGCACAACACAAGTGCAGAGGGGTGACTTGAGCAGCCCCTGCTGGCGGAAAAAGCCTACTGCACCTGGTATTCCCAGGCGGACTCCCACCCAAGTACTAACCAGGCCTGAGTCTGCTTAGTTTCCGAGATCAGACGAGATCAGGCGTTTTCAGACTAGTATGGCCGTAGACACCGGCCCCTTCCTTTTCTCCCTACTTCAAGGCGTGCTGGCCAGCCACATTTTCTTTGCTGCTCTTCTCTTTATCCCCTTTGTTTTTTTTTTCTCTTTTCTCTTTGCTCTTCCTCCTCTGTGCGTGCTTCCCTCCCTCCGTCCCTCCAGCTGCCTTTCAGCCAGCCCTTGCCCACCAGGCTCCTGTAGTCTCCCACATCCCCACGCAGGCCAACTGCAAGCCCTCCCCCTGCTTCATAAGGCTGCAGCCTGCATTCTCTCATCCTTCCGCACTCCTCCACGCCTCCCTTTCCCAATGGCAGGCAGTGGCAAGGGGGGTACCGCAGGGATCACTACTGGGACCGCAGCTTTTTACCATATATCTTAACCATCTACAAGATGCTATTAGCCATAACATTAGCAAATTTGCTGATGATACTAAGCTGGCTGGCAGGGTGAAATGTCATCAGGATGTTAGCAGATTACAGGGTGACCTGGACAAGTTAGGTGAGTGGCCAGATGCAATTTAATGTGGATAAATCAATGGTTACCCACTTTGGTGCAAGGCAGATTACTACCTAAATGGAATCAATTTAGGTCAAGGGGCAGGACAGAGAGATCTGGGGGTTCCTGTACACCACTCAATGAAGGTAAGCATGCAGGTACAGCAGGTAGTGAAGAAGGCTAATAGCATGCTGGCCTTCATAACAAGAGGGATGGAGTATAGAAGCAAAGAGGTTCTTTTGCAGCTGTACAGGGCCCTGGTGAGACCACACCTGGAGTACTGTGTGCAGTTCTGCTCTCCAGATTTGATTCTGGCTATTGAGGAATGCAGCGTAGGTTCACCAGGTCAATTCCTGGACTGGACTGGCGGGATTACCTTACACTGAAAGACTGGAGCGACTGGGCTTGTGTGTACCCTCGAGTTAGAAGACTGAGAGGGGATCTGATTGAGACATTTCAGATCATCAAAGGATTGGACACTCTGGCGGCAGGAAACATGTTTCCGCTGCGGGTGAGTGCCGAAACAGAGGACACTGCTTAAAAATACGGGGTAGACCATTTAGGACAGAGATGAGGAGAAAACTTCTTCACCCAGAGAGTTGTGGCTGTGTGGAATGCTCTGCCCAGAGGGCAGTGGAGGCCCAGTCTCTGGATTCATTTAAGAAAGAGTTGCATAGAGCTCTCAAGGATAGTGGAATCAAGGGTTACGGAGATAAGGCAGGAACAGGATACTGATTAAGGATGATCAGCCATGATCATATTGAATGGTGGTGCAGGCTCGAAAGGCAGAATGGCCACTCCTGCACCTATTGTCCTCCTTTCCTGACTGCCACTCGCAGACAGCGTGCAGCCCCAATCCCTTTCTTTCCGTCTTTCTCGCTGATTTCGGCAGCGCTCCGCTCTCCTCCCCTCCCTGTCTGGTGCCTGCAGGCGACTGATGGCCGGCACAGCAGCAGCAGCAGCAGCAGCAAAAATAACCTGCCGCTCCATTGCGTGGCACAACACAAGTGCAGAGGAGTGACTTGAGCAGCCCCTGCTGGCGGAAAAAGCCTACTGCACCTGGTACTCCCAGGCGGTCTCCCATCCAAGTACAACCAGGCCTGAGTCTGCTTAGCTTCCGAAATCAGACGAGATCGGGCGCTTTCAGACAAGTATGGCCGTAGGCACCGGCCCCTTCCTTTTCTCCCTACTTCAAGGCGTGCTGGCCAGTGACATTTTCTTTGCTGCTCTTTCTCTTTATCCCCTTTGTTTTTTTTTTCTCTTTTCTCTTTGCTCTTCCTCCTCTGTGCGTGCTTCCCTCCCTCCGTCCCTCCAGCTGCCTTTCAGCCAGCCCTTGCCCACCAGGCTCCTGTAGTCTCCCACATCCCTACGCAGGCCAACTGCAAGCCCTCCCCCTGCTTCATAAGGCTGCAGCCTGCATTCTCTCATCCTTCCGCACTCCTCCACGCCTCCCTTTCCCAATGGCAGGCAGTGGCCAGGGGGTACCGCAGGGATCACTACTGGCACCGCAGCTTTTTACCATATATCTTAACCATCTACAAGATGCTATTAGCCATAACATTAGCAAATTTGCTGATGATACTAAGCTGGCTGGCAGGGTGAAATGTCATCAGGATGTTAGCAGATTACAGGGTGACCTGGACAAGTTAGGTGAGTGGCCAGATGCAATTTAATGTGGATAAATCAATGGTTACCCACTTTGGTGCAAGGCAGATTACTACCTAAATGGAATCAATTTAGGTCAAGGGGCAGGACAGAGAGATCTGGGGGTTCCTGTACACCAC
>NW_026868141.1:0-70864 GCF_020745735.1 Hemiscyllium ocellatum | reverse complement strand
TGTGTCTGTGCGTGTGTGTGTCTGTGAGTTGTGTGTCTGTGTGTGTGTGTGTGTGTGTGTGTCACATGTTCCTAATGTGTGATATTCTCTTATTGTGGCAGAATATTAACAAAATAAAGACCTGTATGTCGAGTGTTGCCGTAGTTGCTAGACCAAGATAATGTGGAGTTCCGTGAATTGACTCTCCTTTTCTTTTCACTTTCTATTCCCAGGATGAGGGCTCTCTGATCTCTGCTGAAGAGTTGGATTTCTCCTCTGCTCCAATGAGCAGCACTCCCCTACGGCACCAAGTGGTAGGTGTTAGTGTCCTGATAAAGGGCTAATGCCAGAAGCATTGACTCTCCTGCTGCTCGAATGCTGCCTGTCCCACTGTGCTTTTCCAGCACCACTCTCTCGACTTAGTGTCCCGATCACCAGCTCTGTCCACCGTGTGCTCAGTGAACTGGAGCATTAATATAGGCCATGTAATCGCCTTCTCATTTGTATGAGTCGGGTGAAAATAGATATTTTCATTCACTTTTGGGATGTGGGTGTCACTGCTGGTCTAACATTTATTGTCTATCCCTAGTTGCCCTGAGAAGGTGGGGGTGAGCTGCCTTCTAGATCTGCTGCTGTCCATGTGCTGTAGGTAGACCCACAATGCTTTAGGGAGGACCTTCTAGGATTTTGTTTTGAGGATTAAGAGTCTTAGGAATTTTCTTACTCAAAAGGCAGTGAATGCAGGATCATTAAATATTTTTTAGGCAGGGGGAGACAGACATTGATTACCAAGGGGTGGGGGAGGTGGAAAATTATTGGGAGATGCAGGAACATGGAGTTGAAGTTAAAATCAGTACAGCCATGATCTCATTGAATGCTGGAGCAGTCTCAAAGGGCTGAGTGGCCTCCTCTTGTTCCTTGTTTATAAACGGCATTGTTATCGATTCAGGATGCTCCCCTTTGACTTCTGCTGAGACAATGAACACAGTTTTTCAGATCAGATGGAGCCATTATAAAGAGACTCTCTGTTTTACAAAGTTCTGTGAATGTGCCTAAACCAGGTGACACTGTTAAGATTAAAGGCTCTCTCATTTCACACGGAGGTGAAGATAATTTTTTTTCTCTTTGACTGGAGGGTCCTGAGTCTGTGGAACTCTTGCCCAGAGTGTGTTAAGGCCAGGTCATTGATTGTTTTAAGTCAAAAGAGTGTGTGAATATCAGAGATTGTGGCGAAAAGGTCATAATCAGATTCAGTTAAAAATCACACAACACCAGGTTATAGCTCAACAGGTTTATTGAAAGTACAGCTACATCAGGTAGCTACCTGTTGAAGGAGCAGCGCTGCAACGCTAGTGTTTCAAATAAACTTGTTGGACTATAACCTGATGTTGTGTGATTTTTAACTTTGGCCACCCCAGTCCCACACTGACACCTCTGCATCATAATCAGATTAACCATGGTCTGGATGAAGGGCTGAATGTCCTACTCCCTCCCCAGTTTGTGCCTTAATGAGTGTTGAATATGCAGATTATTAAAGCGGAATTTCCTTTTGAACCTGCTTACCTTACATACAGGCAGCTCTCAGATCAACACTTCCCTCAGGCTCCTCCTCTCCATCTTCTTCAACCTACCCTCCCAGCTGAAGGGTCTCAGCCCGAGGATCATTCTCTCTCCACTCTCTCCCACATGTTCTGATATTTCCCTGGATGTGGTACCTGGGCCAGAGGTCTAACTAGTTTCCAGGACAAGTTCAGCATAATCTCCTTTCTGTTGTACTCTGTGCCTGATCAATGAATCCCAGAATACTGTAAGCTTTATTAACAGCCCCCTGTACCGTCCTCCTATTTTAATGACTTATGCACATATACACATTCTCTGCACCTCTCCAGTTTCTCGAAGACATATCTTTGAGTCACCTTTTAGTTTTCTGAACTCCACCTAGTTGGTTGCAGCTTTTCCCACAAACAACTCATCCATTCGAGGGACGAGTTTAATAAACTTTCTCCTCGTAATTACATCCTTCCTTAAAAATGAAGTTTAGATACATTCACAGAACATTGAAGAGAGAGGGAGAGTGTGTTCAGTAGCAGCCCACAGCAGATTATGTTTGTTGTAGTGGAGTGTTTCACATCTCACTGAGCTGGCCCTGGGTGAGATTCTCGAATGTACCGAGCCCTGGCCCACACGTCAGCTCCTTGTGATCTGAAAAACAGTGTTCATCACCTCAGCAGAAATGAAGATGGGAGCAACTGAATCAATACCTGCAGCATTTTATGAACATACTAACAAAGAACAAGTGGAGGCCACTCTGCCCTTCAAGCCTGCTGTACCATTCAATAAGATTGTAAAGGAGACCAATTCTATGCACAGTGTTGTGAATGCGATCTCATTATTGCGCTGTATAACTGAAGAATAGCTTCTTACTTTGATGCTTAATTTTTCTCTGTAATTAGTAAGAACATGACCATTAGCTTTCTCAATTACATGCACCAGAACACTCACATCCCTCTGAATCTCAGAGCTTTGAATTTTCACAGTTTAGATAACTTGGTTTTTAAATCTTCCTGCTCTAAAACTCTATACCTTGGGTAATAAAGGCAAGTACCCAATATTCCTCCATAACTACCTGTCCTGCCCACCTTTAGGGGCTGGTGTACGTGCACTGATCCTCTGTGCTTCCCAGGGGCCCACCGTTTGTGATGTACAGAGTGTGTCTATCTTTTCCTCCCTTGTATTTGTTGCACCCCCCACACCCCCCTTGATGAAATGTCTATACCCATACCCTGGCTCCTTTATCCCCCTTTGGTTCAGAAACATTGACCCGGATTTCTGACCCGTGTCTGTGCAATCAGTTTCTAACCTTAAAATGTTACGCATACAAAATCGACCTCCTGCTGTTGGACAAAAATATTGAATTTTACAGGTGTTTACTTTTGTCGTTAGTTCATTGCCACTGTCTCCACCAGCTTTCAATGTTACACATTTATCAAATTGCTATAACTCGTGATAGTTATAGACAACCATCACAGCAAAACTAAAGTATTCATAATTATGATCTATTCAGCGCAATTACAGTTCATTACGAATACAGGTCTCTTTAATTAAGATATTACAATAAAGGGTCAAGTGGCTCTGCGTTGTGTTCATCTTCATACACTGGTTGTTGGGAGGTTACATTCTCAATCCTTTACATTATAATTCTGAGCTTTAGAAGGGTTAATGTCTTGTTGCCTGTTTGTTCTCCATCTGATTGGCACAGCCACTAAAACAATGTTGGGGGGAATGCTGGGATGAATACGTTTTATTAACGCGCTCCAGCCAGAGCACTCCTCACTTGACGGCAAGAGCCATGTTCTTTCTTTGGTTGGTTGTGTCAGGTTGGCTTTACCCAGCATCAGCTATAGTCAGACCATGTCTGGGCCCAGTCAGCATCCTGCACAGTGGCCAGGGTAGTGTTTGTCCCTTTCACCGGCAATTCTGTTGTGAGTTACCAACGTTTTTGTTTGGTTTGTCACAGGGTCGGAGAGAGATCCGAATGGATAGAGCGGCTGTTCCCTCATCGTCAAAGAGGTAAATGTATTGGCCTGGGGTGGGGGTCATGGTGGGGCCTGGTATGGTGGGACAGGGTTCAGGGACCACAAGGAAGCACTCAACAGATCACAACTGGACTGCACTAAAGAGCAGAGGCTGAGGGAGGGAAATACAGGGGCAGAGTCATCGTCTTAACGTACAAGTTCAGTCAACGTTCTCACGTCTCATCAACTGATCCAATGCACAATCTGGGGACTGGGCACTGAGCTGTCTGTGTGCTGAGAATTGAAGGGCATCAATCAGTGGCTGGGCATGGCATTTACTGCCCGTCCCTAGTTGCCCCTTGAGAAGGTGGGGGTGAGATGCCTTCTTGACCCGCTGCAGTCCCTGTGCTGTGGTAGACCCACAATGCCCTTAGGGAGGGAATTCCAGGATTCTGACCCAGTGACCGTGAAGGAACAGTGATATATTTCCAAGACAGGATGGTGAGTAGCTTGGAGGGAATTTGCAGGGGGTGGTGTTCCCATGTATCTGCTGCCCTTGTCCTTCTGGATGGAAGCGGCCGTGGGTTTGGAAGGTGCTGCCTGAGGATCTTCAGTGAGTTTCTGCAGTGCATCTTGTAGATGGTACACACTGCTGTTACTGAGAGGGGGTGGGGGAGGGAGGGGATGATTGATGATCTCTGTCCTGGGTCATCCTGAGATTTATTTTGATAGTGTTTTTGCACAGTGGCCTGTTAGACTGTAGGATAATTAATGTGGACAGACTGCAAAAATGTTTTCTGAGGACAGTTTCTGGGTCAGAACAGAACATTCTGGAAGGTAGAGAGAGGATTTTGTGAACTAACGTGTGCTTTTTTGTGTTTGCCTCCTCAGGGTGGATGGAGAGCTTGGGGCACGGGTGTTTGGAATCTCGAAGGCTCGATCCTTCCTGTCCAGGGTTTTCCGGGCTGCGATTCCCCTCCAGCTTCTCATCCTCCTGCTGTTACTCCTGGCCTGCCTCGTTCCTTTCACCCAGGAGGACTATAACTGTGCCTTGGCAAACAACTTTGCCCGCTCCCTGTATCCAATGCTGCGATACACCATGGCCCACCACCTACATGACCCTCCATGGGCTTCCCCCCCCCCCCCCTCAACACCCTGACCACCCCCACTACCACCCACCCCCTTCACCATTCACTCTCTGTGTCCCATCTGCCTCAGGTCTCCCTTCTCTGTCTCTCTGTCTCTCACCTACAGCCGCACTCCCTCTCTATAGTATCCCCCTCCTTCTCTAAACTAACTCTCACTCATTCTATCTCCTTCCTTTTTGAACCCACCCCATCCTCTATCCCACTCCCCCCTGGGCTGGAGCTCCCTCTGATATGAAGCTGGGATTGAGAGATCTGGTTAATTCATGATGTTAATATCCAGCCAACACAGGCCGGTTTGAATTTGGCGAGTGCATATTTTTGGAACTGAATGATGTAAATATATTTGTAATGTAACGTGGGATCCACAATCCTATGTCCCTACTGCATGATGTATAATTTAACCTTTCTTGAATGTTTGTTAATTATGAATACTGTAGAACAGCATCAGGGAACTTTGCAATCTGGATTATATTATTCAGAGTAAGAACTATTTCTATATTGTACAGTAAACTGTGATTTTAGTTGGAGAGAGGGGTGCTGTGAAATGAAGTCTATTCCTGGAATGTTTGAGCTGTGTGTTCATCGGATTAATTTCTGATCATGTGATTAAGCACATCAATACAATCCGTTCCTGCATCAAACAGCAACAACTGTTTGTATTCAGTGGAAATAAATTCAGGACTCCATTCTCAATTGAGTCATTGATAAGAAAGTAAATCTTTGATTTTATTTGTACCTCAACAGTACAGGAACGCTATCTGGTGAGTTATACCTGCAGTTGTAATTCATAGCCAGAAAGCTCACTCAAACAGTGATGTGATAATGACGAGGTGATCTGTTTTACTGCTGTTGGTTATGGGATATCTGTTCAATCAGACACGAACTGGTAATTCCCCCTACTTTATTTCAACACGCATCATACTTTTTTTTTAATCAATCTGGTTGGTGGAAGATGAGAGCTCACTTTAGTGATACCTACAACAGTGCAGCACCCCCTCAGCACTAACCTCCGACAGTGCAGCACCCCTCAGCACTAACCCTCCGACAGTGCAGCGCTCCCTCAGTACTGACCCTCTGACAGTGTGGCACTCCATCAGCACTGACCCTCCGACAGTGCGGTGCTCCCCCAGCACTGACCCTCCGACGGTGCGGCACTCCCTCAGCACTGACCGTCTGACAGTGCGGTGCTCCCTCAGCACTGACCCTCCGACAGTGCGGCACCCCTCAGCACTGACCCTCTGACAGCGCGGTGCTCCCTCAGTACTGACCTCTGACAGTGCGGCACTCCCTCAGCACTGACCCTCCGACAGTGTAACACTCCCTCAGCACTGACCCTCCGACAGTGCGGCACTCCCTCAGCACTGACCCTCTGACAGTGCGGTGCTCCCTCAGTACTGACCCTCCGACAGTGTAACACTCCCTCAGTACTGACCCTCCGACAGTATAACACTCCTCTCAGCACTGACCCTCCGACAGTGTACACTCCTTCAGCACTGACCCTCCGACAGTGCGGTGCTCCCTCAGTACTGACCCTCCGACAGTGTGACACTCCCTCAGCACTGACCCGCCGACAGTGCGGCACTCCCTCAGCACTGACCCTCTGACAGTGCGGCGCTCTCAGTACTGACCCTCCGACAGTATAACACTCCCTCAGCACTGACCCTCCGACAGTGTAACACTCCCTCAGTACTGACCCTCGACAGTATAACACTCCTCAGCACTGACCCTCTGACAGTGCGGCGCTCCCTCAGCACTGACCCTCCGACAGTGCGGCACTCCCTCAGCACTGACCCTCCGACAGTGCGGCACTCCCTCAGCACTGACCCTCTGACAGTGCGGTGCTCCCTCAGCACTGACCCTCCGACAGTGTAACACTCCCTCAGCACTGACCCTCCGACAGTGTAACACTCCCTCAGCACTGACCCTCCGACAGTGCGGCACTCCCTCAGCACTGACCCTCGGACAGTGCGGCGCTCCCTCAGCACTGACCCTCCGACAGTGCGGAACTGCACTGGAAAGCATAGCCTTGATTTTGGTTTAAATCTCTATTATAAACCATGCCAGAAGACTATCTAATTTGAAGGATTGACCTTTGTTGTGTTTGGGGTTCACCTGACGAGCGGTTAACGGGCATTGTGGGAGTGAGGAGTATCTGCTTGTGAAATCTGTGTCTGAGTGCTGCCAGAGCAGGATGTGTCATGGTGACGGTTCCTCAGGAGCTCTCAGGTCTCTGCTGCCTCCTGCCCCTCTGTAACCCTGAACCACCAAAGCTGGAAGCTGGAGAGATCGTTCAGCCCATCAGGACTGATTGTTCTTAGTGCCTGCCTTATGACACTGTCTCGGCACCCCACAGGAAAAGGCTACTTTCGCTGTTGGAGGTGAGCGAATACTGGAGACTATCCCAGTGAGAATAAAGTTAAAAATCACACAACACCAGGTTATAGTCCAACAGGTTTAATTGGAAGCACACTAGTGACGCTCCGAAAGCTAGTGTGCTTCCAATTAAACCTGTTGGACTATAACCTGGTGTTGTGTGATTTTTAACTTTGTACACCCCAGTCCAACACCGGCATCTCCAAACCAGTGTGTGTTTGTTTTCTCTACCTGTAGTCATTAGGGTGGATGAGGATAGCCATCTTTCTGATCTAACTCAAACATTATTGTTGAATAAACAATGTGAAGCAATTTTGCAGCTCTCACAGCTTGCTCGGATAGTGCAGAGACTGTGAATACCCCAGCGCTGTCTCCTTCAGGCTCTCTCTTGGTCAAACTCCTGTGATGTTGACCCGGTCAGTGATGCGTGCTGCATTCACTCAAAGTTAAACCCTGTCAGATCATCGACATCATGAATAATTTATATCAGTGATTTGGATGTGAGCAGAAGAGGTTCAGTTAGTAAGTTTGCAGATGACACCAAAATTGGAGGTGTAGTGGACAGCGAAGAGGGTTACCTCAGATTACAACAGGATCTGGACCAGATGGGCCAATGGGCTGAGAAGTGGCACATGGAGTTTAATTCAGATAAATGCGAGGTGCTGCATTTTGGGAAAGCAAATCTTAGCAGGACTTATACACTTAATGGTAAGGTCCTAGGGAGTGTTGCTGAACAAAGAGACCTTGGAGTGCAGGTTCATAGTTCCTTGAAAGTGGAGTCGCAGGTAGATAGGATAGTGAAGAAGGATTTGGTATGCTTTCCTTTATTGGTCAGAGTATTGAGTATGGGAGTTTGGAGGTCATGTTGCGGCTGTACAGGACATTGGTTAGGCCACTGTTGGAATATTGCGTGTAATTCTGGTCTCCTTCCTATTAGAAAGATTAGACTTTTTAGATTAGATTAGACTTACAGTGTGGAAACAGGCCCTTCGGCCCACAAGTCCACCACCGACCCGCCGAAGCGCAACCCACCCATACCCCTACATTTACCCCTTACCTAACACTACGGGCAATTTTAGCATGGCCAATTCACCTGACCGGCACATTTTTGTGACTGTGGGAGGAAACCGGAGCACCCGGAGGAAACCCACGCAGACACGGGGAGAACATGCAAACTCCACACAGTCAGTCGCCTGAGTCGGGAATTGAACCCGGGTCTACAGGCGCTGTGAGGCAGCAGTGCTAACCACTGTGCCACCGTGCCGCCCACAAATGTTGTGAAACTTGAAAGGGTTCAGAAAAGATTTACAAGGATGTTGCCAGGGTTGGAGGATCTGAGCTACAGGGAGAGGCTGAACAGGCTGGGGCTGTTTTCCCTGGAGCGTCAGAGGCTGAGGGGTGACCTTATAGACGTTTATAAAATCATGGAGGACATGGATAGAATAAATAGGCAAAGTCTTTTCCCTGGGGTTGGGGAGTCCAGAACTAGAGGGCATAGGTTTAGGGTGAGAGGGGGAAAATTTTAAAAGGGACCTAAGGGGCAACTTTTTCACGCAGAGGGTGGTACGTGTATGGAATGAGCTGCCAGAGGATGTGGTGTGAGGCTGGTACAATTACAACATTTAAGAGGCATTTGGATGGGTATGTGAATAGGAAGGGTTTGGAGGGATATGGGCCGGGTGCTGGCAGGTGGGACTAGATTAATTTAGGATATCTGATTGGCATGGACAGGTTGGATCGAAGGGTCTGTTTCCATGCTGTACATCTCTATGACTCTACGACCTTCAGGAGTAGAAAGAGACCCTGTATTCTAATGAGTCTCTGTTTTTTTCGCTGGAGAGAAAAAGGAAACACAAAAGGACAACAGTTTCTCTTGGAGGCAGAGCTGGAGTTTTACAGTTCAGTAATGTCCCTCTCGGTTAATTTATGGCATTGCTTCCCAGGCCTCTTAAAGTGCCTCTCAACATATAATCACTTATGAATTTAATAAATAATGAAATATTCTGTTTGACTGGAGAATGGACTTTTATGACAGCAAATTAAAGTGGAGAGATTTTGAATTGTTGGAGCAGCTCTCCCCTCCCACAGTTCCTTTCGAATGGCTGATGTTAAACTTCGAGGATAAAATAGACAGGAGAGCAGCAAGCCCTGGTGCCAGAGCCTTGTCTTCAGTCTGGTCTGAGACTGTACGAGTCAGGACAGTGCATGTCCCTGAATGATGGCTTCATGCTGCAAAAACACTGAGCGCTGATTGTAATGATTCTGCCATCTCTCTCCCAGCCTTGGCCAGATCAGCTGCGTTTTTTAAATGAACTAATTTATTGTAGCATTCTTTGCTGTAATATAATTTCAGCATAAATTTTGCTGATGGGTCTAACAGGATCCAGGTTTGTAGACGGAGATGGAAAGCAGATACCAGGCGAGACAGGAAACAGACAGAGCATGAAGGATGAGGGGTGTAGGCATGAGGAGAGAGACACGTAGACAGCAAACACCGAAAAACCCAACACTCGCCTCCTGAATCGACACAGCAGTTTTTAGATCTCTTTCGTGCACCACCTTCCACTCTAGATGCAGTTAATGAATTTAAGGTGTGGACAGAGCTGAGGTTAACACAGTGAGATTGTTCCTTCTACATTTTGCCCATGATCCACGTTCCATTAATAACATAGAAAATTCGTCATTGGGTTGGAATTAAGTCACCGTCTCCCCGTCCCACACCGACACCATTACCCAGCACCCTCACTGTCTCCCCGTCCCACACTGACACCATTACCCAGCACCCTCACTGTCTCCCCGTCCCACACCGACACCATTACCCCAGCACCCTCACTGTCTCCCCGTCCCACACCGACACCATTACCCCAGCACCCTCACTGTCTCCCCGTCCCACACCGACACCATTACCCAGCACCCGCACTGTCTCCCCGTCCCACACCGACACCATTACACCAGCACCCTCACTGTCTCCCCGTCCCACACCGACACCATTACCCAGCACCCTCACTGTCTCCCCGTCCCACACCGACACCATCGCCCCAGCACCCGCACTGTCTCCCTGTCCCACACCGACACCATTACCCAGCACCCGCACCGTCTCACCGTCCCACACCGACGCCATTACCCCAGCACCCGCACTGTCTCCCCGTCCCACACCGACACCATTACCCCAGCACCCGCACTGTCTCCCCGTCCCACACCGACACCATTACCGCAGCACCCGCACTGTCTCCCCGTCCCACACCGACACCATTACCCCAGCACCCGCACTGTCTCCCCGTCCCACACCGACACCATTACCCCAGCACCCTCACAGTCTCCCCGTCCCACACCGACACCATTACCCCAGCACCCTCACTGTCTCCCGTCCCACACCCACACCATTACCCAGCACCCGCACTGTCTCCCCGTCCCACACCGACACCATTACCCCAGCACCCGCACTGTCTCCCCGTCCCACACCGACACCATTACCCCAGCACCCGCACTGTCTCCCCGTCCCACACCGACACCATTACCCCAGCACCCGCACTGTCTCCCAGTCCCACACCGACACCATTACCCCAGCACCCGCACTGTCTCCCCGTCCCACACCGACACCATTACCCAGCACCCGCACCGTCTCCCCGTCCCACACCGACACCATCACCCCAGCACCCGCACCGTCTCCCCGTCCCACACCGACACCATTACCCCAGCACCCGCACTGTCTCCCAGTCCCACACCGACACCATTACCCCAGCACCCGCACTGTCTCCTGTCCCACACCGACACCATTACCCAGCACCCGCACTGTCTCCCCAGTCCCACACCGACACCATTACCCCAGCACCCGCACTGTCACCCGTCCCACACCGACACCATTACCCAGCACACTCACTGTCTCCCCGTCCCACACCGACACCATTACCCCAGCACCCTCACTGTCTCCCCGTCCCACACCGACACCATTACCCCAGCACCCGCACTGTCTCCCCGTCCCACACCGACACCATTACGCCAGCACCCGCACTGTCTCCCCGTCCCACACCGACACCATTACCCCAGCACCCTCACCGTCTCCCCGTCCCACACCGACACCATTACCCCAGCACCCTCACTGTCTCTCTGTCCCACACCGACACCATTACCCAGCACCCTCACTGTCTCCCCGTCCCACACCGACACCATTACCCCAGCACCCTCACTGTCTCCCCGTCCCACACCGACACCATTACCCCAGCACCCTCACTGTCTCCCCGTCCCACACCGACACCATTACCCCAGCACCCTCACTGTCTCCCCGTCCCACACCGACACCATTACCCCAGCACCCGCACTGTCTCCCCGTCCCACACCGACACCATTACCCAGCACCCTCACTGTCTCCCCGTCCCACACCGACACCATTACCCAGCACCCTCACTGTCTCCCCGTCCCACACTGACACCATTACCCCAGCACCCGCACCGTCTCCCCGTCCCACACCGACACCATTACCCCAGCACCCTCACTGTCTCCCCGTCCCACACCGACACCATTACCCCAGCACCCGCACTGTCTCCCCGTCCCACACCGACCCCATTACCCCAGCACCCGCACTGTCTCCCCGTCCCACACCGACACCATTACCCCAGCACCCGCACTGTCTCCCCGGCACACCGACACCATTACCCCAGCACCCTCACTGTCTCTCTGTCCCACACCACACCATTACCCAGCACCCTCACTGTCTCCCCGTCCCACACCGACCCCATTACCCCAGCACCCTCACTGTCTCCCCGTCCCACACGGATACCATTACCCCAGCACCCGCACTGTCTCCCGTCCCACACCGACACCATTACCCAGCACCCGCACTGTCTCCCCGTCCCACACCGACACCATTACCCCAGCACCCGCACTGTCTCCCCGTCCCACACCGACACCATTACCCCAGCACCCGCACTGTCTCCCCGTCCCACACTGACACCATTACCCAGCACCCGCACTGTCTCCCCGTCCCACACCGACACCATTACCCCAGCACCCGCACTGTCTCCCCGTCCCACACCGACACCATTACCCAGCACCCTCACTGTCTCCCCGTCCCACACCGACACCATTACCCAGCACCCTCACTGTCTCCCGTCCCACACCGACACCATTACCCCAGCACCCGCACTGTCTCACTGTCCCACACCGACACCATTACCCCAGCACCCTCACTGTCTCCCCGTCCCACACCGACACCATTACCCAGCACCCTCACTGTCTCCCCGTCCCACACCGACACCATTACCCCAGCACCCGCACTGTCTCCCCGTCCCACACTGACACCATTACCCCAGCACCCTCACTGTCTCCCCGTCCCACACCGACACCATTACCCCAGCACCCGCACTGTCTCCCCGTCCCACACCGACACCATTACCCCAGCACCCGCACCGTCTCCCCGTCCCACACCGACACCATTACCCAGCACCCTCACTGTCTCACCGTCCCACACCGACACCATTACCCAGCACCCGCACCGTCTCCCAGTCCCACACCGACACCATTACCCAGCACCCGCACCGTTTCCCCGTCCCACAGCGACACCATTACCCCAGCACCCTCACTGTCTCCCAGTCCCACACCGACACCATTACCCAGCACCCGCACTGTCTCCCCGTCCCACACCGACACCATTACCCAGCACCCTCACTGTCTCACCGTCCCACACCGACACCATTACCCAGCACCCGCACCGTTTCCCCGTCCCACACCGACACCATTACCCCAGCACCCTCACTGTCTCCCGTCCCACACCGACACCATTACCCAGCACCCGCACCGTCTCCCCGTCCCACAGCGACACCATTACCCCAGCACCCTCACTGTCTCCCAGTCCCACACCGACACCATTTCCCCAGCACCCTCACTGTCTCCCAGTCCCACAATGACACCATTACCCAGCACCCGCACTGTCTCCCAGTCCCACACCGACACCATTACCCCAGCACCCTCACTGTCTCCCAGTCCCACACCGACACCATTACCCCAGCACCCGCACTGTCTCCCCGTCCCACACCGACACCATTACCCAGCACCCTCACTGTCTCCCCGTCCCACACCGACACCATTACCCCAGCACCCTCACTGTCTCCCCGTCCCACACCGACACCATCACCCCTGCACCCTCACTGTCTCCCCGTCCCACACCGACACCATTACCCCAGCACCCGCACTGTCTCCCCGTCCCACACCGACACCATTACCCCAGCACCCGCACTGTCTCCCCGTCCCACACCGACACCATTACCCCAGCACCCTCACTGTCTCCCCGTCCCACACCGACACCATTACCCCAGCACCCTCACTGTCTCCCCGTCCCACACCGACACCATTACCCAGCACCCGCACTGTCTCCCCGTCCCACACCGACACCATTACCCAGCACCCTCACTGTCTCCCCGTCCCACACCGACACCATTACCCAGCACCCTCACTGTCTCCCCGTCCCACACCGACACCATTACCCCAGCACCCGCACTGTCTCCCCGTCCCACACCGACACCATTACCCAGCACCCGCACTGTCTCCCCGTCCCACACCGACACCATTACCCCAGCACCCTCACTGTCTCTCTGTCCCACACCGACACCATTACCCCAGCACCCTCACTGTCTCCCGGCCCATACCGACACCATTACCCCAGCACCCGCACTGTCTCCCCGTCCCACACCGACACCATTACCCCAGCACCCTCACTGTCTCCCCGTCCCACACCGACACCATTACCCCAGCACCCGCACCGTCTCCCCGTCCCACACCGACACCATTACCCCAGCACCCGCACCGTCTCCCCGTCCCACACCGACACCATTACCCCAGCACCCGCACTGTCTCTCTGTCCCACACCGACACCATTACCCCAGCACCCTCACTGTCTCTCTGTCCCACACCCACACCATTACCCCAGCACCCTCACTGTCTCTCTGTCCCACACCGACACCATTACCCCAGCACCCTCACTGTCTCCCCGTCCCACACCGACACCATTACCCCAGCACCCGCACTGTCTCCCCGTCCCACACCGACACCATTACCCCAGCACCCGCACTGTCTCCCCGTCCCACACCGACACCATTACCCCAGCACCCTCACTGTCTCCCCGTCCCACACCGACACCATTACCCAGCACCCTCACTGTCTCCCCGTCCCACACCGACCCCATTACCCCAGCACCCTCACTGTCTCCCCGTCCCACACCGACACCATTACCCAGCACCCTCACTGTCTCCCCGTCCCACACCGACACCATTACCCCAGCACCCGCACTGTCTCCCCGTCCCACACCGACACCATTACCCCAGCACCCTCACTGTCTCTCTGTCCCACACCCACACCATTACCCAGCACCCTCACTGTCTCCCCGTCCCACACCGACCCCATTACCCCAGCACCCGCACTGTCTCCCCGTCCCACACCGACACCATTACCCAGCACCCTCACTGTCTCCCCGTCCCACACGGACACCATTACCCCAGCACCCGCACTGTCTCCCCGTCCCACACTGACACCATTACCCAGCACCCTCACTGTCTCCCCGTCCCACACCGACACCATTACCCAGCACCCGCACTGTCTCCCCGTCCCACACCGACACCATTACCCCAGCACCCGCACTGTCTCCCCGTCCCACACCGACACCATTACCCCAGCACCCGCACTGTCTCCCCGTCCCACACTGATACCATTACCCCAGCACCCGCACAGTCTCCCCGTCCCACACCGACACCATTACCCCAGCACCCGCACTGTCTCCCCGTCCCACACCGACACCATTACCCCAGCACCCTCACTGTCTCCCCGTCCCACACCGACACCATTACCCCAGCACCCTCACTGTCTCCCCGTCCCACACCGACACCATTACCCCAGCACCCTCACTGTCTCCCCGTCCCACACCGACACCATTACCCCAGCACCCTCACTGTCTCCCCGTCCCACACCGACACCATTACCCCAGCACCCGCACTGTCTCCCCGTCCCACACCGACACCATTACCCCAGCACCCGCACCGTCTCCCCGTCCCACACCGACACCATTACCCAGCACCCTCACTGTCTCCCAGTCCCACACCGACACCATTACCCAGCACCCGCACTGTCTCCCCGTCCCACACCGACACCATTACCCCAGCACCCGCACTGTCTCCCGTCCCACACCGACACCATTACCCCAGCACCCGCACTGTCTCCCCGTCCCACACCGACACCATTACCCCAGCACCCGCACTGTCTCCCCGTCCCACACCGACACCATTACCCAGCACCCTCACTGTCTCCCTGTCCCACACCGACACCATTACCCCAGCACCCTCACTGTCTCCCCGTCCCACACCGACACCATTACCCCAGCACCCTCACTGTCTCCCCGTCCCACACCGACACCATTACCCCAGCACCCTCACTGTCTCCCCGTCCCACACCGACACCATTACCCCAGCACCCGCACTGTCTCCCCGTCCCACACCGACACCATTACCCCAGCACCCGCACCGTCTCCCCGTCCCACACCGACACCATTACCCAGCACCCTCACTGTCTCCCGTCCCACACCGACACCATTACCCCAGCACCCGCACCGTCTACCAGTCCCACACCGACACCATTACCCAGCACCCGCACCGTTTCCCCGTCCCACACCGACACCATTACCCCAGCACCCTCACTGTCTCCCCGTCCCACACCGACACCATTACCCAGCACCCGCACTGTCTCCCCGTCCCACACCGACACCATTACCCAGCACCCTCACTGTCTCACCGTCCCACACCGACACCATTACCCAGCACCCGCACCGTCTCCCAGTCCCACACCGACACCATTACCCAGCACCCGCACCGTTTCCCGTCCCACACCGACACCATTACCCCAGCACCCTCACTGTCTCCCAGTCCCACACCGACACCATTACCCAGCACCCGCACTGTCTCCCCGTCCCACACCGACACCATTACCCCAGCACCCTCACTGTCTCCCAGTCCCACACCGACACCATTTCCCAGCACCCGCACTGTCTCCCCGTCCCACACCGACACCATTACCCCAGCACCCGCACTGTCTCCCAGTCCCACACCGACACCATTACCCCAGCACCCTCACTGTCTCCCAGTCCCACACCGACACCATTACCCAGCACCCTCACTGTCTCCCAGTCCCACACCGACACCATTACCCAGCACCCTCACTGTCTCCCCGTCCCACACCGACACCATTACCCCAGCACCCTCACTGTCTCCCCGTCCCACACCGACACCATTACCCCTGCACCCTCACTGTCTCCCCGTCCCACACCGACACCATTACCCCAGCACCCGCACTGTCTCCCCGTCCCACACCGACACCATTACCCAGCACCCTCACTGTCTCCCCGTCCCACACCGACACCATTACCCCAGCACCCTCACTGTCTCCCCGTCCCACACCGACACCATTACCCCAGCACCCGCACTGTCTCCCCGTCCCACACCGACACCATTACCCCAGCACCCTCACTGTCTCCCCGTCCCACACCGACACCATTACCCCAGCACCCTCACTGTCTCCCCGTCCCACACCGACACCATTACCCAGCACCCGCACTGTCTCCCCGTCCCACACCGACACCATTACCCAGCACCCTCACTGTCTCCCCGTCCCACACCGACACCATTACCCCAGCACCCGCACTGTCTCCCCGTCCCACACCGACACCATTACCCCAGCACCCGCACTGTCTCCCCGTCCCACACCGACACCATTACCCCAGCACCCTCACTGTCTCCCCGTCCCACACCGACACCATTACCCCAGCACCCGCACTGTCTCCCCGTCCCACACCGACACCATTACCCCAGCACCCGCACTGTCTCCCCGTCCCACACCGACACCATTACCCCAGCACCCTCACTGTCTCCCCGTCCCACACCGACACCATTACCCCAGCACCCGCACCGTCTCCCCGTCCCACACCGACACCATTACCCCAGCACCCGCACTGTCTCCCCGTCCCACACCGACACCATTACCCCAGCACCCTCACTGTCTCTCCGTCCCACACCGACACCATTACCCCAGCACCCTCACTGTCTCCCCGTCCCACACCGACACCATTACCCCAGCACCCTCACTGTCTCCCCGTCCCACACCGACACCATTACCCCAGCACCCGCACTGTCTCCCCGTCCCACACCGACACCATTACCCCAGCACCCGCACTGTCTCCCCGTCCCACACCGACACCATTACCCCAGCACCCTCACTGTCTCCCCGTCCCACACCGACACCATTACCCCAGCACCCTCACTGTCTCCCCGTCCCACACCGACACCATTACCCCAGCACCCTCACTGTCTCCCCGTCCCACACCGACACCATTACCCAGCACCCTCACTGTCTCCCCGTCCCACACCGACACCATTACCCCAGCACCCTCACTGTCTCCCCGTCCCACACCGACACCATTACCCCAGCACCCTCACTGTCTCCCCGTCCCACACCGACACCATTACCCCAGCACCCTCACCGTCTCCCCGTCCCACACCGACACCATTACCCCAGCACCCTCACTGTCTCCCCGTCCCACACCGACACCATTACCCCAGCACCCTCACTGTCTCCCCGTCCCACACCGACACCATTACCCCAGCACCCTCACTGTCTCCCCGTCCCACACCGACACCATTACCCCAGCACCCGCACTGTCTCCCCGTCCCACACCGACACCATTACCCAGCACCCTCACTGTCTCCCCGTCCCACACCGACACCATTACCCAGCACCCGCACTGTCTCCCCGTCCCACACCGACACCATTACCCCAGCACCCTCACTGTCTCCCCGTCCCACACCGACACCATTACCCCAGCACCCGCACCGTCTCCCCGTCCCACACCGACACCATTACCCCAGCACCCGCACTGTCTCCCCGTCCCACACCGACACCATTACCCCAGCACCCGCACTGTCTCCCCGTCCCACACCGACACCATTACCCCAGCACCCGCACTGTCTCCCCGTCCCACACCGACACCATTACCCCAGCACCCGCACTGTCTCCCCGTCCCACACCGACACCATTACCCCAGCACCCGCACTGTCTCCCCGTCCCACACCGACCCATTACCCCAGCACCCGCACTGTCTCCCCGTCCCACACCGACACCATTACCCCAGCACCCTCACTGTCTCCCCGTCCCACACCGACACCATTACCCCAGCACCCGCACTGTCTCCCCGTCCCACACCGACACCATTACCCCAGCACCCTCACTGTCTCCCCGTCCCACACCGACACCATTACCCAGCACCCGCACTGTCTCCCCGTCCCACACCGACACCATTACCCCAGCACCCGCACTGTCTCCCCGTCCCACACCGACACCATTACCCCAGCACCCGCACTGTCTCCCCGTCCCACACCGACACCATTACCCCAGCACCCTCACTGTCTCACTGTCCCACACCGACACCATTACCCCAGCACCCTCACTGTCTCCCCGTCCCACACCGACACCATTACCCCAGCACCCTCACTGTCTCCCCGTCCCACACCGACACCATTACCCAGCACCCGCACTGTCTCCCCGTCCCACACCGACACCATTACCCCAGCACCCGCACTGTCTCCCCGTCCCACACCGACACCATTACCCCAGCACCCTCACTGTCTCCCCGTCCCACACCGACACCATTACCCCAGCACCCGCACTGTCTCCCCGTCCCACACCGACCCCATTACCCCAGCACCCTCACTGTCTCCCCGTCCCACACCGACACCATTACCCCAGCACCCGCACTGTCTCCCCGTCCCACACCGACACCATTACCCCAGCACCCGCACTGTCTCCCCGTCCCACACCGACACCATTACCCCAGCACCCGCACGTCTCCCCGTCCCACACCGACACCATTACCCCAGCACCCTCACTGTCTCCCCGTCCCACACCGACACCATTACCCAGCACCCGCACTGTCTCCCCGTCCCACACCGACACCATTACCCCAGCACCCGCACTGTCTCCCCGTCCCACACCGACACCATTACCCCAGCACCCGCACTGTCTCCCCGTCCCACACCGACACCATTACCCCAGCACCCGCACTGTCTCCCCGTCCCACACCGACACCATTACCCCAGCACCCTCACTGTCTCCCCGTCCCACACCGACACCATTACCCCAGCACCCGCACTGTCTCCCCGTCCCACACCGACACCATTACCCCAGCACCCTCACTGTCTCCCCGTCCCACACCGACACCATTACCCCAGCACCCTCACTGTCTCCCCGTCCCACACCGACACCATTACCCCAGCACCCTCACTGTCTCTCTGTCCCACACCCACACCATTACCCCAGCACCCTCACTGTCTCTCCGTCCCACACCGACACCATTACCCCAGCACCCTCACTGTCTCCCCGTCCCACACCGACACCATTACCCCAGCACCCGCACTGTCTCCCCGTCCCACACCGACACCATTACCCAGCACCCGCACTGTCTCCCCGTCCCACACCGACACCATTACCCCAGCACCCTCACTGTCTCCCCGTCCCACACCGACACCATTACCCCAGCACCCGCACTGTCTCCCCGTCCCACACCGACACCATTACCCCAGCACCCGCACCGTCTCCCCGTCCCACACCGACACCATTACCCAGCACCCGCACTGTCTCCCCGTCCCACACCGACACCATTACCCCAGCACCCTCACTGTCTCCCCGTCCCACACCGACACCATTACCCAGCACCCGCACTGTCTCCCCGTCCCACACCGACACATTACCCCAGCACCCGCACTGTCTCCCCGTCCCACACCGACACCATTACCCAGCACCCGCACTGTCTCCCCGTCCCACACCGACACCATTACCCCAGCACCCTCACTGTCTCCCTGTCCCACACCGACACCATTACCCAGCACCCGCACTGTCTCCCCGTCCCACACCGACACCATTACCCCAGCACCCTCACTGTCTCTCCGTCCCACACCATTACCCCAGCACCCTCACTGTCTCCCCGTCCCACACCGACACCATTACCCCAGCACCCTCACTGTCTCCCCGTCCCACACCGACACCATTACCCAGCACCCGCACTGTCTCCCCGTCCCACACCTGACACCATTACCCAGCACCCACACTGTCTCTCCGTCCCACACCGACACCATTACCCCAGCACCCTCACTGTCTCCCCGTCCCACACCGACACCATTACCCATCACCCGCACTGTCTCCCCGTCCCACACCGACACCATTACCCCAGCACCCGCACTGTCTCCCGTCCCACACCGACACCATTACCCCAGCACCCGCACTGTCTCCCCGTCCCACACCGACACCATTACCCCAGCACCCTCACTGTCTCCCCGTCCCACACCGACACCATTACCCAGCACCCGCACTGTCTCCCCGTCCCACACCGACACCATTACCCAGCACCCTCACTGTCTCCCCGTCCCACACCGACACCATTACCCAGCACCCTCACTGTCTCCCCGTCCCACACCGACACCATTACCCAGCACCCTCACTGTCTCCCCGTCCCACACCGACACCCTTACCCAGCACCCTCACTGTCTCCCCGTCCCACACCGACACCATTACCCAGCACCCTCACTGTCTCCCCGTCCCACACCGACACCATTACCCCAGCACCCGCACTGACTCCCCGTCCCACACCGACCCCTTACCCCAGCACCCGCACTGTCTCCCCGTCCCACACCGACACCATTACCCCAGCACCCGCACTGTCTCCCCGTCCCACACCGACACCATTACCCCAGCACCCTCACTGTCTCCCCGTCCCACACCGACACCATTACCCCAGCACCCGCACTGTCTCCCCGTCCCACACCGACACCATTACCCCAGCACCCTCACTGTCTCCCCGTCCCACACCGACACCATTACCCAGCACCCTCACTGTCTCCCCGTCCCACACCGACACCATTACCCAGCACCCGCACCGTCTCCCCGTCCCACACCGACACCATTACCCAGCACCCGCACTGTCTCCCCGTCCCACACCGACACCATTACCCAGCACCCGCACTGTCTCCCCGTCCCACACCGACACCATTACCCAGCACCCGCACTGTCTCCCCGTCCCACACCGACACCATTACCCAGCACCCGCACCGTCTCCCCGTCCCACACCGACACCATTACCCCAGCACCCTCACTGTCTCCCCGTCCCACACCGACACCATTACCCAGCACCCTCACTGTCTCCCCGTCCCACACCGACACCATTACCCAGCACCCGCACTGTCTCCCCGTCCCACACCGACACCATTACCCAGCACCCGCACTGTCTCCCCGTCCCACACCGACACCATTACCCCAGCACCCTCACTGTCTCCCCGTCCCACACCGACACCATTACCCCAGCACCCGCACTGTCTCCCCGTCCCACACCGACACCATTACCCCAGCACCCTCACTGTCTCCCCGTCCCACACCGACACCATTACCCAGCACCCGCACTGTCTCCCCGTCCCACACCGACACCATTACCCCAGCACCCGCACTGTCTCCCCGTCCCACACCGACACCATTACCCCAGCACCCGCACCGTCTCCCCGTCCCACACCGACACCATTACCCCAGCACCCTCACTGTCTCACCGTCCCACACCGACACCATTACCCCAGCACCCGCACTGTCTCCCCGTCCCACACCGACACCATTACCCCAGCACCCGCACTGTCTCCCCGTCCCACACCGACACCATTACCCCAGCACCCGCACTGTCTCCCCGTCCCACACCGACACCATTACCCCAGCACCCTCACTGTCTCCCCGTCCCACACCGACACCATTACCCAGCACCCTCACTGTCTCCCCGTCCCACACCGACACCATTACCCCAGCACCCTCACTGTCTCCCCGTCCCACACCGACACCATTACCCCAGCACCCTCACTGTCTCCCCGTCCCACACCGACACCATTACCCCAGCACCCTCACTGTCTCCCCGTCCCACACCGACACCATTACCCCAGCACCCGCACTGTCTCCCCGTCCCACACCGACACCATTACCCAGCACCCGCACTGTCTCCCCGTCCCACACCGACACCATTACCCAGCACCCGCACCGTTCCCCGTCCCACACCGACACCATTACCCCAGCACCCTCACTGTCTCCCCGTCCCACACCGACACCATTACCCAGCACCCGCACTGTCTCCCCGTCCCACACCGACACCATTACCCAGCACCCTCACTGTCTCCCCGTCCCACACCGACACCATTACCCAGCACCCGCACTGTCTCCCCGTCCCACACCGACACCATTACCCAGCACCCGCACCGTCTCCCCGTCCCACACCGACACCATTACCCCAGCACCCTCACTGTCTCCCCGTCCCACACCGACACCATTACCCAGCACCCGCACCGTCTCCCCGTCCCACACCGACACCATTACCCAGCACCCGCACTGTCTCCCCGTCCCACACCGACACCATTACCCCAGCACCCTCACTGTCTCCCCGTCCCACACCGACACCATTACCCAGCACCCTCACTGTCTCCCCGTCCCACACCGACACCATTACCCAGCACCCTCACTGTCTCCCCGTCCCACACCGACACCATTACCCCAGCACCCTCACTGTCTCCCCGTCCCACACCGACACCATTACCCCAGCACCCTCACTGTCTCCCCGTCCCACACCGACACCATTACCCCAGCACCCTCACTGTCTCCCCGTCCCACACCGACACCATTACCCCAGCACCCGCACCGTCTCCCCGTCCCACACCGACACCATTACCCCAGCACCCTCACTGTCTCCCCGTCCCACACCGACACCATTACCCCAGCACCCTCACTGTCTCCCCGTCCCACACCGACACCATTACCCAGCACCCGCACTGTCTCCCCGTCCCACACCGACACCATTACCCCAGCACCCTCACTGTCTCCCCGTCCCACACCGACACCATTACCCAGCACCCTCACTGTCTCCCCGTCCCACACCGACACCATTACCCAGCACCCTCACTGTCTCCCCGTCCCACACCGACACCATTACCCCAGCACCCGCACTGTCTCCCCGTCCCACAACGACACCATTACCCCAGCACCCTCACTGTCTCCCCGTCCCACACCGACACCATTACCCCAGCACCCGCACTGTCTCCCCGTCCCACACCGACACCATTACCCCAGCACCCGCACTGTCTCCCCGTCCCACACCGACACCATTACCCCAGCACCCGCACTGTCTCCCCGTCCCACACCGACACCATTACCCAGCACCCTCACTGTCTCCCCGTCCCACACCGACACCATTACCCCAGCACCCGCACTGTCTCCCCGTCCCACACCGACACCATTACCCCAGCACCCTCACTGTCTCTCCGTCCCACACCGACACCATTACCCCAGCACCCTCACTGTCTCCCCGTCCCACACCGACACCATTACCCCAGCACCCGCACTGTCTCCCCGTCCCACACCGACACCATTACCCCAGCACCCGCACTGTCTCCCCGTCCCACACCGACACCATTACCCCAGCACCCTCACTGTCTCCCCGTCCCACACCGACACCATTACCCCAGCACCCTCACTGTCTCCCCGTCCCACACCGACACCATTACCCAGCACCCTCACTGTCTCCCCGTCCCACACCGACACCATTACCCCAGCACCCTCACTGTCTCCCCGTCCCACACCGACACCATTACCCAGCACCCGCACTGTCTCCCCGTCCCACACCGACACCATTACCCCAGCACCCTCACTGTCTCCCCGTCCCACACCGACACCATTACCCCAGCACCCTCACCGTCTCCCCGTCCCACACCGACACCATTACCCCAGCACCCTCACCGTCTCCCCGTCCCACACCGACACCATTACCCCAGCACCCTCACTGTCTCCCCGTCCCACACCGACACCATTACCCCAGCACCCTCACTGTCTCCCCGTCCCACACCGACACCATTACCCCAGCACCCTCACTGTCTCCCCGTCCCACACCGACACCATTACCCCAGCACCCGCACTGTCTCCCCGTCCCACACCGACACCATTACCCAGCACCCTCACTGTCTCCCCGTCCCACACCGACACCATTACCCAGCACCCGCACTGTCTCCCCGTCCCACACCGACACCATTACCCAGCACCCTCACTGTCTCCCCGTCCCACACCGACACCATTACCCAGCACCCTCACTGTCTCCCCGTCCCACACCGACACCATTACCCCAGCACCCGCACCGTCTCCCCGTCCCACACCGACACCATTACCCCAGCACCCGCACTGTCTCCCCGTCCCACACCGACACCATTACCCCAGCACCCGCACTGTCTCCCCGTCCCACACCGACACCATTACCCCAGCACCCTCACTGTCTCCCCGTCCCACACCGACTCCATTACCCCAGCACCCTCACTGTCTCCCCGTCCCACACCGACACCATTACCCCAGCACCCGCACTGTCTCCCCGTCCCACACCGACACCATTACCCCAGCACCCTCACTGTCTCCCCGTCCCACACCGACACCATTACCCCAGCACCCTCACTGTCTCCCCGTCCCACACCGACACCATTACCCAGCACCCGCACTGTCTCCCCGTCCCACACCGACACCATTACCCCAGCACCCGCACTGTCTCCCCGTCCCACACCGACACCATTACCCCAGCACCCGCACTGTCTCCCCGTCCCACACCGACACCATTACCCCAGCACCCTCACTGTCTCCCCGTCCCACACCGACACCATTACCCCAGCACCCTCACTGTCTCCCCGTCCCACACCGACACCATTACCCAGCACCCGCACTGTCTCCCCGTCCCACACCGACACCATTACCCCAGCACCCGCACTGTCTCCCCGTCCCACACCGACACCATTACCCCAGCACCCTCACTGTCTCCCCGTCCCACACCGACACCATTACCCCAGCACCCGCACTGTCTCCCCGTCCCACACCGACACCATTACCCCAGCACCCTCACTGTCTCCCCGTCCCACACCGACACCATTACCCCAGCACCCGCACTGTCTCCCCGTCCCACACCGACACCATTACCCCAGCACCCGCACTGTCTCCCCGTCCCACACCGACACCATTACCCCAGCACCCGCACTGTCTCCCCGTCACACACCGACACCATTACCCCAGCACCCTCACTGTCTCCCCGTCCCACACCGACGCCATTACCCCAGCACCCGCACTGTCTCCCGTCCCACACCGACACCATTACCCCAGCACCCGCACTGTCTCCCGTCCCACACCGACACCATTACCCCAGCACCCGCACTGTCTCCCCGTCCCACACCGACACCATTACCCCAGCACCCTCACTGTCTCCCCGTCCCACACCGACACCATTACCCCAGCACCCTCACTGTCTCCCGTCCCACACCGACACCATTACCCCAGCACCCTCACTGTCTCCCCGTCCCACACCGACACCATTACCCCAGCACCCTCACTGTCTCCCCGTCCCACACCGACACCATTACCCCAGCACCCTCACTGTCTCCCCGTCCCACACCGACACCATTACCCCAGCACCCGCACTGTCTCCCCGTCCCACACCGACACCATTACCCAGCACCCGCACTGTCTCCCCGTCCCACACCGACACCATTACCCCAGCACCCTCACTGTCTCCCCGTCCCACACCGACACCCTTACCCAGCACCCGCACTGTCTCCCCGTCCCACACCGACACCATTACCCCAGCACCCGCACTGTCTCCCCGTCCCACACCGACACCATTACCCAGCACCCGCACTGTCTCCCCGTCCCACACCGACACCATTACCCAGCACCCTCACTGTCTCCCCGTCCCACACCGACACCATTACCCAGCACCCGCACTGTCTCCCCGTCCCACACCGACACCATTACCCCAGCACCCTCACTGTCTCCCCGTCCCACACCGACACCCTTACCCAGCACCCGCACTGTCTCCCCGTCCCACACCGACACCATTACCCCAGCACCCTCACTGTCTCCCCGTCCCACACCGACACCATTACCCCAGCACCCGCACTGTCTCCCCGTCCCACACCGACACCATTACCCAGCACCCGCACTGTCTCCCCGTCCCACACCGACACCATTACCCCAGCACCCTCACTGTCTCCCCGTCCCACACCGACACCATTACCCAGCACCCGCACTGTCTCCCCGTCCCACACCGACACCATTACCCAGCACCCGCACTGTCTCCCCGTCCCACACCGACACCATTACCCCAGCACCCTCACTGTCTCCCCGTCCCACACCGACACCATTACCCCAGCACCCGCACTGTCTCCCGTCCCACACCGACACCATTACCCCAGCACCCTCACTGTCTCCCCGTCCCACACCGACACCATTACCCCAGCACCCTCACTGTCTCCCCGTCCCACACCGACACCATTACCCAGCACCCGCACCGTCTCCCCGTCCCACACCGACACCATTACCCCAGCACCCGCACTGTCTCCCCGTCCCACACCGACACCATTACCCCAGCACCCGCACTGTCTCCCCGTCCCACACCGACACCATTACCCCAGCACCCTCACTGTCTCCCCGTCCCACACCGACACCATTACCCCAGCACCCTCACTGTCTCCCCGTCCCACACCGACACCATTACCCAGCACCCGCACTGTCTCCCCGTCCCACACCGACACCATTACCCCAGCACCCGCACTGTCTCCCCGTCCCACACCGACACCATTACCCCAGCACCCTCACTGTCTCCCCGTCCCACACCGACACCATTACCCCAGCACCCGCACTGTCTCCCCGTCCCACACCGACACCATTACCCCAGCACCCTCACTGTCTCCCCGTCCCACACCGACACCATTACCCCAGCACCCGCACTGTCTCCCCGTCCCACACCGACACCATTACCCCAGCACCCGCACTGTCTCCCCGTCCCACACCGACACCATTACCCCAGCACCCGCACTGTCTCCCCGTCCCACACCGACACCATTACCCCAGCACCCTCACTGTCTCCCCGTCCCACACCGACACCATTACCCCAGCACCCGCACTGTCTCCCCGTCCCACACCGACACCATTACCCCAGCACCCGCACTGTCTCCCCGTCCCACACCGACACCATTACCCCAGCACCCGCACTGTCTCCCCGTCCCACACCGACACCATTACCCCAGCACCCTCACTGTCTCCCCGTCCCACACCGACACCATTACCCCAGCACCCTCACTGTCTCCCCGTCCCACACCGACACCATTACCCCAGCACCCTCACTGTCTCCCCGTCCCACACCGACACCATTACCCCAGCACCCGCACTGTCTCCCCGTCCCACACCGACACCATTACCCAGCACCCGCACTGTCTCCCCGTCCCACACCGACACCATTACCCCAGCACCCTCACTGTCTCCCCGTCCCACACCGACACCATTACCCCAGCACCCGCACTGTCTCCCCGTCCCACACCGACACCATTACCCCAGCACCCGCACTGTCTCCCCGTCCCACACCGACACCATTACCCAGCAGCCCGCACTGTCTCCCCGTCCCACACCGACACCATTACCCCAGCACCCTCACTGTCTCCCCGTCCCACACCGACACCATTACCCAGCACCCGCACTGTCTCCCCGTCCCACACCGACACCATTACCCCAGCACCCTCACTGTCTCCCGTCCCACACCGACACCATTACCCAGCACCCGCACTGTCTCCCCGTCCCACACCGACACCATTACCCCAGCACCCTCACTGTCTCCCCGTCCCACACCGACACCATTACCCCAGCACCCGCACTGTCTCCCCGTCCCACACCGACACCATTACCCAGCACCCTCACTGTCTCCCCGTCCCACACCGACACCATTACCCAGCACCCGCACTGTCTCCCCGTCCCACACCGACACCATTACCCAGCACCCACACTGTCTCCCCGTCCCACACCGACACCATTACCCCAGCACCCTCACTGTCTCCCCGTCCCACACCGACACCATTACCCAGCACCCGCACTGTCTCCCCGTCCCACACCGACACCATTACCCCAGCACCCGCACTGTCTCCCCGTCCCACACCGACACCATTACCCCAGCACCCGCACTGTCTCCCCGTCCCACACCGACACCATTACCCCAGCACCCTCACTGTCTCCCCGTCCCACACCGACACCATTACCCAGCACCCGCACTGTCTCCCCGTCCCACACCGACACCATTACCCAGCACCCTCACTGTCTCCCCGTCCCACACCGACACCATTACCCAGCACCCTCACTGTCTCCCCGTCCCACACCGACACCATTACCCAGCACCCGCACTGTCTCCCCGTCCCACACCGACACCATTACCCCGCACCCTCACTGTCTCCCCGTCCCACACCGACCCCATTACCCAGCACCCTCACTGTCTCCCCGTCCCACACCGACACCATTACCCAGCACCCGCACTGTCTCCCCGTCCCACACCGACACCATTACCCAGCACCCGCACTGTCTCCCCGTCCCACACCGACACCATTACCCCAGCACCCGCACTGTCTCCCCGTCCCACACCGACACCATTACCCCAGCACCCGCACTGTCTCCCCGTCCCACACCGACACCATTACCCCAGCACCCTCACTGTCTCCCCGTCCCACACCGACACCATTACCCCAGCACCCGCACTGTCTCCCCGTCCCACACCGACACCATTACCCCAGCACCCTCACTGTCTCCCCGTCCCACACCGACACCATTACCCCAGCACCCGCACTGTCTCCCCGTCCCACACCGACACCATTACCCCAGCACCCTCACTGTCTCCCCGTCCCACACCGACACCATTACCCCAGCACCCGCACTGTCTCCCCGTCCCACACCGACACCATTACCCCAGCACCCGCACTGTCTCCCCGTCCCACACCGACACCATTACCCCAGCACCCGCACTGTCTCCCCGTCCCACACCGACACCATTACCCCAGCACCCTCACTGTCTCCCCGTCCCACACCGACACCATTACCCCAGCACCCGCACTGTCTCCCCGTCCCACACCGACACCATTACCCCAGCACCCGCACTGTCTCCCCGTCCCACACCGACACCATTACCCCAGCACCCGCACTGTCTCCCCGTCCCACACCGACACCATTACCCCAGCACCCTCACTGTCTCCCCGTCCCACACCGACACCATTACCCCAGCACCCTCACTGTCTCCCCGTCCCACACCGACACCATTACCCCAGCACCCTCACTGTCTCCCCGTCCCACACCGACACCATTACCCCAGCACCCTCACTGTCTCCCCGTCCCACACCGACACCATTACCCCAGCACCCTCACTGTCTCCCCGTCCCACACCGACACCATTACCCCAGCACCCGCACTGTCTCCCCGTCCCACACCGACACCATTACCCAGCACCCGCACTGTCTCCCCGTCCCACACCGACACCATTACCCCAGCACCCTCACTGTCTCCCCGTCCCACACCGACACCATTACCCCAGCACCCGCACTGTCTCCCCGTCCCACACCGACACCATTACCCCAGCACCCGCACTGTCTCCCCGTCCCACACCGACACCATTACCCAGCACCCGCACTGTCTCCCCGTCCCACACCGACACCATTACCCCAGCACCCGCACTGTCTCCCCGTCCCACACCGACACCATTACCCCAGCACCCTCACTGTCTCCCCGTCCCACACCGACACCATTACCCAGCACCCGCACTGTCTCCCCGTCCCACACCGACACCATTACCCCAGCACCCTCACTGTCTCCCCGTCCCACACCGACACCATTACCCAGCACCCGCACTGTCTCCCCGTCCCACACCGACACCATTACCCCAGCACCCTCACTGTCTCCCCGTCCCACACCGACACCATTACCCCAGCACCCGCACTGTCTCCCCGTCCCACACCGACACCATTACCCCAGCACCCTCACTGTCTCCCCGTCCCACACCATTACCCAGCACCCTCACTGTCTCCCCGTCCCACACCGACACCATTACCCCAGCACCCTCACTGTCTCCCCGTCCCACACCGACACCATTACCCAGCACCCGCACTGTCTCCCCGTCCCACACCGACACCATTACCCAGCACCCACACTGTCTCCCCGTCCCACACCGACACCATTACCCCAGCACCCTCACTGTCTCCCCGTCCCACACCGACACCATTACCCAGCACCCGCACTGTCTCCCCGTCCCACACCGACACCATTACCCCAGCACCCGCACTGTCTCCCCGTCCCACACCGACACCATTACCCAGCACCCGCACCGTCTCCCCGTCCCACACCGACACCATTACCCCAGCACCCTCACTGTCTCCCCGTCCCACACCGACACCATTACCCAGCACCCTCACTGTCTCCCCGTCCCACACCGACACCATTACCCCAGCACCCGCACTGTCTCCCCGTCCCACACCGACACCATTACCCCAGCACCCTCACTGTCTCCCCGTCCCACACCGACACCATTACCCCAGCACCCTCACTGTCTCCCCGTCCCACACCGACACCATTACCCCAGCACCCGCACTGTCTCCCCGTCCCACACCGACACCATTACCCCAGCACCCGCACTGTCTCCCCGTCCCACACCGACACCATTACCCCAGCACCCGCACGGTCTCCCCGTCCCACACCGACACCATTACCCAGCACCCGCACTGTCTCCCCGTCCCACACCGACACCATTACCCAGCACCCGCACTGTCTCCCCGTCCCACACCGACACCATTACCCAGCACCCGCACTGTCTCCCCGTCCCACACCGACACCATTACCCCAGCACCCGCACTGTCTCCCCGTCCCACACCGACACCATTACCCAGCACCCGCACTGTCTCCCCGTCCCACACCGACACCATTACCCCAGCACCCTCACTGTCTCCCCGTCCCACACCGACACCATTACCCAGCACCCGCACCGTCTCCCCGTCCCACACCGACACCATTACCCAGCACCCGCACCGTCTCCCCGTCCCACACCGACACCATTACCCCAGCACCCTCACTGTCTCCCCGTCCCACACCGACACCATTACCCAGCACCCTCACTGTCTCCCCGTCCCACACCGACACCATTACCCAGCACCCTCACTGTCTCCCGTCCCACACCGACACCATTACCCCAGCACCCGCACTGTCTCCCCGTCCCACACCGACACCATTACCCCAGCACCCGCACTGTCTCCCCGTCCCACACCGACACCATTACCCCAGCACCCGCACTGTCTCCCCGTCCCACACCGACACCATTACCCAGCACCCTCACTGTCTCCCCGTCCCACACCGACACCATTACCCCAGCACCCGCACTGTCTCCCCGTCCCACACCGACACCATTACCCCAGCACCCTCACCGTCTCCCCGTCCCACACCGACACCATTACCCCAGCACCCTCACTGTCTCCCCGTCCCACACCGACACCATTACCCCAGCACCCTCACTGTCTCCCCGTCCCACACCGACACCATTACCCCAGCACCCTCACTGTCTCCCCGTCCCACACCGACACCATTACCCCAGCACCCGCACTGTCTCCCCGTCCCACACCGACACCATTACCCAGCACCCTCACTGTCTCCCCGTCCCACACCGACACCATTACCCCAGCACCCTCACCGTCTCCCCGTCCCACACCGACACCATTACCCCAGCACCCGCACTGTCTCCCCGTCCCACACCGACACCATTACCCCAGCACCCGCACTGTCTCCCCGTCCCACACCGACACCATTACCCAGCACCCGCACTGTCTCCCCGTCCCACACCGACACCATTACCCAGCACCCTCACTGTCTCCCCGTCCCACACCGACACCATTACCCCAGCACCCGCACTGTCTCCCCGTCCCACACCGACACCATTACCCAGCACCCGCACCGTCTCCCCGTCCCACACCGACACCATTACCCCAGCACCCTCACTGTCTCCCCGTCCCACACCGACACCATTACCCAGCACCCTCACTGTCTCCCCGTCCCACACCGACACCATTACCCCAGCACCCGCACTGTCTCCCCGTCCCACACCGACACCATTACCCAGCACCCGCACTGTCTCCCCGTCCCACACCGACACCATTACCCAGCACCCGCACTGTCTCCCCGTCCCACACCGACACCATTACCCCAGCACCCTCACTGTCTCCCCGTCCCACACCGACACCATTACCCAGCACCCTCACTGTCTCCCCGTCCCACACCGACACCATTACCCAGCACCCGCACTGTCTCCCCGTCCCACACCGACACCATTACCCAGCACCCTCACTGTCTCCCCGTCCCACACCGACACCATTACCCAGCACCCTCACCGTCTCCCCGTCCCACACCGACACCATTACCCAGCACCCTCACGGTCTCCCCGTCCCACACCGACACCATTACCCCAGCACCCGCACTGTCTCCCCGTCCCACACCGACACCATTACCCAGCACCCGCACTGTCTCCCCGTCCCACACCGACACCATTACCCAGCACCCTCACTGTCTCCCGTCCCACACCGACACCATTACCCCAGCACCCTCACTGTCTCCCCGTCCCACACCGACACCGTTACCCCAGCACCCGCACTGTCTCCCGTCCCACACCGACACCATTACCCCAGCACCCGCACTGTCTCCCCGTCCCACACCGACACCATTACCCCAGCACCCTCACTGTCTCCCCGTCCCACACCGACACCATTACCCCAGCACCCGCACTGTCTCCCCGTCCCACACCGACACCATTACCCAGCACCCGCACCGTCTCCCCGTCCCACACCGACACCATTACCCAGCACCCGCACTGTCTCCCCGTCCCACACCGACACCATTACCCAGCACCCGCACTGTCTCCCCGTCCCACACCGACACCATTACCCAGCACCCGCACTGTCTCCCCCTCCCACACCGACACCATTACCCCAGCACCCTCACTGTCTCCCCGTCCCACACCGACACCATCACCCCAGCACCCGCACTGTCTCCCCGTCCCACACCGACACCATTACCCAGCACCCGCACTGTCTCCCCGTCCCACACCGACACCATTACCCAGCACCCTCACTGTCTCCCCGTCCCACACCGACACCATTACCCCAGCACCCTCACTGTCTCCCCGTCCCACACCGACACCATTACCCCAGCACCCTCACTGTCTCCCCGTCCCACACCGACACCATTACCCCAGCACCCGCACTGTCTCCCCGTCCCACACCGACACCATTACCCCAGCACCCTCACTGTCTCCCCGTCCCACACCGACACCATTACCCCAGCACCCTCACTGTCTCCCCGTCCCACACCGACACCATTACCCCAGCACCCTCACTGTCTCCCCGTCCCACACCGACACCATTACCCCAGCACCCGCACCGTCTCCCCGTCCCACACCGACACCATTACCCAGCACCCGCACTGTCTCCCCGTCCCACACCGACACCATTACCCCAGCACCCGCACTGTCTCCCCGTCCCACACCGACACCATTACCCCAGCACCCTCACTGTCTCCCCGTCCCACACCGACACCATTACCCAGCACCCGCACTGTCTCCCCGTCCCACACCGACACCATTACCCAGCACCCGCACTGTCTCCCCGTCCCACACCGACACCATTACCCCAGCACCCTCACTGTCTCCCCGTCCCACACCGACACCATTACCCCAGCACCCTCACTGTCTCCCCGTCCCACACCGACTCCATTACCCCAGCACCCTCACTGTCTCCCCGTCCCACACCGACACAATTACCCCAGCACCCTCACTGTCTCCCCGTCCCACACCGACACCATTACCCAGCACCCGCACCGTCTCCCCGTCCCACACCGACACCATTACCCCAGCACCCGCACTGTCTCCCCGTCCCACACCGACACCATTACCCAGCACCCGCACTGTCTCCCCGTCCCACACCGACACCATTACCCCAGCACCCGCACTGTCTCCCCGTCCCACACCGACACCATTACCCAGCACCCGCACTGTCTCCCCGTCCCACACCGACACCATTACCCCAGCACCCGCACTGTCTCCCTGTCCCACACCGACACCATTACCCAGCACCCGCACTGTCTCCCCGTCCCACACCGACACCATTACCCAGCACCCTCACTGTCTCCCCGTCCCACACCGACACCATTACCCAGCACCCTCACTGTCTCCCCGTCCCACACCGACACCATTACCCCAGCACCCGCACTGTCTCCCCGTCCCACACCGACACCATTACCCAGCACCCTCACTGTCTCCCCGTCCCACACCGACACCATTACCCAGCACCCTCACTGTCTCCCCGTCCCACACCGACACCATTACCCAGCACCCGCACTGTCTCCCCGTCCCACACCGACACCATTACCCCAGCACCCGCACTGTCTCCCCGTCCCACACCGACACCATTACCCCAGCACCCGCACTGTCTCCCCGTCCCACACCGACACCATTACCCCAGCACCCGCACTGTCTCCCCGTCCCACACCGACACCATTACCCCAGCACCCTCACTGTCTCCCCGTCCCACACCGACACCATTACCCCAGCACCCTCACTGTCTCCCCGTCCCACACCGACACCATTACCCCAGCACCCGCACTGTCTCCCCGTCCCACACCGACACCATTACCCCAGCACCCGCACTGTCTCCCCGTCCCACACCGACACCATTACCCCAGCACCCGCACTGTCTCCCCGTCCCACACCGACACCATTACCCCAGCACCCTCACTGTCTCCCCGTCCCACACCGACACCATTACCCCAGCACCCGCACTGTCTCCCCGTCCCACACCGACACCATTACCCCAGCACCCGCACTGTCTCCCCGTCCCACACCGACACCATTACCCCAGCACCCTCACTGTCTCCCCGTCCCACACCGACACCATTACCCCAGCACCCTCACTGTCTCCCCGTCCCACACCGACACCATTACCCCAGCACCCGCACTGTCTCCCCGTCCCACACCGACACCATTACCCCAGCACCCTCACTGTCTCCCCGTCCCACACCGACACCATTACCCCAGCACCCTCACTGTCTCCCCGTCCCACACCGACACCATTACCCCAGCACCCTCACTGTCTCCCCGTCCCACACCGACACCATTACCCCAGCACCCGCACTGTCTCCCCGTCCCACACCGACACCATTACCCCAGCACCCTCACTGTCTCCCCGTCCCACACCGACACCATTACCCCAGCACCCTCACTGTCTCCCCGTCCCACACCGACACCATTACCCCAGCACCCTCACTGTCTCCCCGTCCCACACCGACACCATTACCCCAGCACCCGCACTGTCTCCCCGTCCCACACCGACACCATTACCCAGCACCCTCACTGTCTCCCCGTCCCACACCGACACCATTACCCAGCACCCTCACTGTCTCCCCGTCCCACACCGACACCATTACCCCAGCACCCTCACTGTCTCCCCGTCCCACACCGACACCATTACCCAGCACCCGCACTGTCTCCCCGTCCCACACCGACACCATTACCCCAGCACCCGCACTGTCTCCCCGTCCCACACCGACACCATTACCCCAGCACCCTCACTGTCTCCCCGTCCCACACCGACACCATTACCCCAGCACCCTCACTGTCTCCCCGTCCCACACCGACACCATTACCCCAGCACCCTCACTGTCTCCCCGTCCCACACCGACACCATTACCCCAGCACCCGCACTGTCTCCCCGTCCCACACCGACACCATTACCCCAGCACCCGCACTGTCTCCCCGTCCCACACCGACACCATTACCCCAGCACCCGCACTGTCTCCCCGTCCCACACCGACACCATTACCCAGCACCCGCACTGTCTCCCCGTCCCACACCGACACCATTACCCCAGCACCCGCACTGTCTCCCCGTCCCACACCGACACCATTACCCCAGCACCCGCACTGTCTCCCCGTCCCACACCGACACCATTACCCAGCACCCTCACTGTCTCCCCGTCCCACACCGACACCATTACCCCAGCACCCGCACTGTCTCCCCGTCCCACACCGACACCATTACCCCAGCACCCGCACTGTCTCCCCGTCCCACACCGACACCATTACCCAGCACCCGCACTGTCTCCCCGTCCCACACCGACACCATTACCCCAGCACCCGCACTGTCTCCCCGTCCCACACCGACACCATTACCCCAGCACCCTCACTGTCTCCCCGTCCCACACCGACACCATTACCCCAGCACCCTCACTGTCTCCCCGTCCCACACCGACACCATTACCCCAGCACCCGCACTGTCTCCCCGTCCCACACCGACACCATTACCCCAGCACCCGCACTGTCTCCCCGACCCACACCGACACCATTACCCCAGCACCCTCACTGTCTCCCCGTCCCACACCGACACCATTACCCCAGCACCCGCACTGTCTCCCCGTCCCACACCGACACCATTACCCCAGCACCCTCACTGTCTCCCCGTCCCACACCGACACCATTACCCAGCACCCTCACTGTCTCCCCGTCCCACACCGACACCATTACCCCAGCACCCTCACTGTCTCCCCGTCCCACACCGACACCATTACCCCAGCACCCTCACTGTCTCCCCGTCCCACACCGACACCATTACCCCAGCACCCTCACTGTCTCCCCGTCCCACACCGACACCATTACCCCAGCACCCTCACTGTCTCCCCGTCCCACACCGACACCATTACCCCAGCACCCTCACTGTCTCCCCGTCCCACACCGACACCATTACCCCAGCACCCTCACTGTCTCCCCGTCCCACACCGACACCATTACCCCAGCACCCGCACTGTCTCCCCGTCCCACACCGACACCATTACCCAGCACCCTCACTGTCTCCCCGTCCCACACCGACACCATTACCCCAGCACCCTCACTGTCTCCCCGTCCCACACCGACACCATTACCCCAGCACCCTCACTGTCTCCCCGTCCCACACCGACACCATTACCCCAGCACCCTCACTGTCTCCCCGTCCCACACCGACACCATTACCCCAGCACCCTCACTGTCTCCCCGTCCCACACCGACACCATTACCCCAGCACCCTCACTGTCTCCCCGTCCCACACCGACACCATTACCCCAGCACCCTCACTGTCTCCCCGTCCCACACCGACACCATTACCCCAGCACCCTCACTGTCTCCCCGTCCCACACCGACACCATTACCCCAGCACCCTCACTGTCTCCCCGTCCCACACCGACACCATTACCCCAGCACCCGCACTGTCTCCCCGTCCCACACCGACACCATTACCCAGCACCCGCACTGTCTCCCCGTCCCACACCGACACCATTACCCAGCACCCGCACTGTCTCCCCGTCCCACACCGACACCATTACCCCAGCACCCTCACTGTCTCCCCGTCCCACACCGACACCATTACCCCAGCACCCGCACTGTCTCCCCGTCCCACACCGACACCATTACCCCAGCACCCGCACTGTCTCCCCGTCCCACACCGACACCATTACCCCAGCACCCGCACTGTCTCCCCGTCCCACACCGACACCATTACCCAGCACCCGCACTGTCTCCCCGTCCCACACCGACACCATTACCCCAGCACCCTCACTGTCTCCCCGTCCCACACCGACACCATTACCCAGCACCCGCACTGTCTCCCCGTCCCACACCGACACCATTACCCAGCACCCTCACTGTCTCCCCGTCCCACACCGACACCATTACCCCAGCACCCGCACTGTCTCCCCGTCCCACACCGACACCATTACCCAGCACCCGCACTGTCTCCCCGTCCCACACCGACACCATTACCCCAGCACCCGCACTGTCTCCCCGTCCCACACCGACACCATTACCCCAGCACCCTCACTGTCTCCCCGTCCCACACCGACACCATTACCCCAGCACCCGCACTGTCTCCCCGTCCCACACCGACACCATTACCCCAGCACCCTCACTGTCTCCCCGTCCCACACCGACACCATTACCCCAGCACCCGCACTGTCTCCCCGTCCCACACCGACACCATTACCCCAGCACCCTCACTGTCTCCCCGTCCCACACCGACACCATTACCCCAGCACCCGCACTGTCTCCCCGTCCCACACCGACACCATTACCCCAGCACCCGCACTGTCTCCCCGTCCCACACCGACACCATTACCCCAGCACCCTCACTGTCTCCCCGTCCCACACCGACACCATTACCCCAGCACCCGCACTGTCTCCCCGTCCCACACCGACACCATTACCCAGCACCCGCACTGTCTCCCCGTCCCACACCGACACCATTACCCCAGCACCCTCACTGTCTCCCCGTCCCACACCGACACCATTACCCCAGCACCCGCACTGTCTCCCCGTCCCACACCGACACCATTACCCCAGCACCCGCACTGTCTCCCCGTCCCACACCGACACCATTACCCCAGCACCCGCACTGTCTCCCCGTCCCACACCGACACCATTACCCCAGCACCCTCACTGTCTCCCCGTCCCACACCGACACCATTACCCCAGCACCCTCACTGTCTCCCCGTCCCACACCGACACCATTACCCCAGCACCCGCACTGTCTCCCCGTCCCACACCGACACCATTACCCCAGCACCCTCACTGTCTCCCCGTCCCACACCGACACCATTACCCCAGCACCCTCACTGTCTCCCCGTCCCACACCGACACCATTACCCCAGCACCCTCACTGTCTCCCCGTCCCACACCGACACCATTACCCCAGCACCCGCACTGTCTCCCCGTCCCACACCGACACCATTACCCAGCACCCGCACTGTCTCCCCGTCCCACACCGACACCATTACCCCAGCACCCTCACTGTCTCCCCGTCCCACACCGACACCATTACCCCAGCACCCTCACTGTCTCCCCGTCCCACACCGACACCATTACCCAGCACCCGCACTGTCTCCCCGTCCCACACCGACACCATTACCCCAGCACCCGCACTGTCTCCCCGTCCCACACCGACACCATTACCCAGCACCCTCACTGTCTCCCCGTCCCACACCGACACCATTACCCCAGCACCCTCACTGTCTCCCCGTCCCACACCGACACCATTACCCCAGCACCCTCACTGTCTCCCCGTCCCACACCGACACCATTACCCCAGCACCCGCACTGTCTCCCCGTCCCACACCGACACCATTACCCCAGCACCCGCACTGTCTCCCCGTCCCACACCGACACCATTACCCCAGCACCCGCACTGTCTCCCCGTCCCACACCGACACCATTACCCCAGCACCCTCACTGTCTCCCCGTCCCACACCGACACCATTACCCCAGCACCCGCACTGTCTCCCCGTCCCACACCGACACCATTACCCCAGCACCCGCACTGTCTCCCCGTCCCACACCGACACCATTACCCAGCACCCTCACTGTCTCCCCGTCCCACACCGACACCATTACCCAGCACCCGCACTGTCTCCCCGTCCCACACCGACACCATTACCCAGCACCCTCACTGTCTCCCCGTCCCACACCGACACCATTACCCAGCACCCTCACTGTCTCCCCGTCCCACACCGACACCATTACCCAGCACCCGCACTGTCTCCCCGTCCCACACCGACACCATTACCCCAGCACCCGCACTGTCTCCCCGTCCCACACCGACACCATTACCCAGCACCCTCACTGTCTCCCCGTCCCACACCGACACCATTACCCAGCACCCGCACTGTCTCCCCGTCCCACACCGACACCATTACCCAGCACCCGCACTGTCTCCCCGTCCCACACCGACACCATTACCCCAGCACCCGCACTGTCTCCCCGTCCCACACCGACACCATTACCCCAGCACCCGCACTGTCTCCCCGTCCCACACCGACACCATTACCCCAGCACCCTCACTGTCTCCCCGTCCCACACCGACACCATTACCCCAGCACCCTCACTGTCTCCCCGTCCCACACCGACACCATTACCCCAGCACCCGCACCGTCTCCCCGTCCCACACCGACACCATTACCCCAGCACCCGCACTGTCTCCCCGTCCCACACCGACACCATTACCCCAGCACCCGCACTGTCTCTCTGTCCCACACCGACACCATTACCCAGCACCCTCACTGTCTCCCCGTCCCACACCGACACCATTACCCCAGCACCCGCACTGTCTCCCCGTCCCACACCGACACCATTACCCCAGCACCCTCACTGTCTCCCCGTCCCACACCGACACCATTACCCCAGCACCCGCACTGTCTCCCCGTCCCACACCGACACCATTACCCCAGCACCCTCACTGTCTCCCCGTCCCACACCGACACCATTACCCCAGCACCCTCACTGTCTCCCCGTCCCACACCGACACCATTACCCCAGCACCCTCACTGTCTCCCCGTCCCACACCGACACCATTACCCCAGCACCCTCACTGTCTCCCCGTCCCACACCGACACCATTACCCCAGCACCCTCACTGTCTCCCCGTCCCACACCGACACCATTACCCCAGCACCCTCACTGTCTCCCCGTCCCACACCGACACCATTACCCCAGCACCCTCACTGTCTCCCCGTCCCACACCGACACCATTACCCCAGCACCCTCACTGTCTCCCCGTCCCACACCGACACCATTACCCCAGCACCCTCACTGTCTCCCCGTCCCACACCGACACCATTACCCCAGCACCCTCACTGTCTCCCCGTCCCACACCGACACCATTACCCCAGCACCCGCACTGTCTCCCCGTCCCACACCGACACCATTACCCCAGCACCCGCACTGTCTCCCCGTCCCACACCGACACCATTACCCCAGCACCCGCACTGTCTCCCCGTCCCACACCGACACCATTACCCCAGCACCCGCACTGTCTCCCCGTCCCACACCGACACCATTACCCCAGCACCCTCACTGTCTCCCCGTCCCACACCGACACCATTACCCAGCACCCTCACTGTCTCCCCGTCCCACACCGACACCATTACCCCAGCACCCGCACTGTCTCCCCGTCCCACACCGACACCATTACCCCAGCACCCGCACTGTCTCCCCGTCCCACACCGACACCATTACCCAGCACCCGCACTGTCTCCCCGTCCCACACCGACACCATTACCCAGCACCCGCACTGTCTCCCCGTCCCACACCGACACCATTACCCCAGCACCCGCACTGTCTCCCCGTCCCACACCGACACCATTACCCCAGCACCCGCACTGTCTCCCCGTCCCACACCGACACCATTACCCCAGCACCCTCACTGTCTCCCCGTCCCACACCGACACCATTACCCAGCACCCGCACTGTCTCCCCGTCCCACACCGACACCATTACCCCAGCACCCGCACAGTCTCCCCGTCCCACACCGACACCATTACCCCAGCACCCGCACTGTCTCCCCGTCCCACACCGACACCATTACCCCAGCACCCGCACTGTCTCCCCGTCCCACACCGACACCATTACCCCAGCACCCTCACTGTCTCCCCGTCCCACACCGACACCATTACCCCAGCACCCGCACTGTCTCCCCGTCCCACACCGACACCATTACCCCAGCACCCGCACTGTCTCCCCGTCCCACACCGACACCATTACCCCAGCACCCGCACTGTCTCCCCGTCCCACACCGACACCATTACCCCAGCACCCTCACTGTCTCCCCGTCCCACACCGACACCATTACCCCAGCACCCGCACTGTCTCCCCGTCCCACACCGACACCATTACCCCAGCACCCTCACTGTCTCCCCGTCCCACACCGACACCATTACCCCAGCACCCGCACTGTCTCCCCGTCCCACACCGACACCATTACCCCAGCACCCTCACTGTCTCCCCGTCCCACACCGACACCATTACCCAGCACCCTCACTGTCTCCCCGTCCCACACCGACACCATTACCCCAGCACCCTCACCGTCTCCCCGTCCCACACCGACACCATTACCCCAGCACCCGCACTGTCTCCCCGTCCCACACCGACACCATTACCCCAGCACCCTCACTGTCTCCCCGTCCCACACCGACACCATTACCCCAGCACCCTCACTGTCTCCCCGTCCCACACCGACACCATTACCCCAGCACCCGCACTGTCTCCCCGTCCCACACCGACACCATTACCCAGCACCCGCACTGTCTCCCCGTCCCACACCGACACCATTACCCCAGCACCCTCACTGTCTCCCCGTCCCACACCGACACCATTACCCCAGCACCCTCACTGTCTCCCCGTCCCACACCGACACCATTACCCCAGCACCCTCACTGTCTCCCCGTCCCACACCGACACCATTACCCCAGCACCCTCACTGTCTCCCCGTCCCACACCGACACCATTACCCCAGCACCCTCACTGTCTCCCCGTCCCACACCGACACCATTACCCCAGCACCCTCACTGTCTCCCCGTCCCACACCGACACCATTACCCCAGCACCCTCACTGTCTCCCCGTCCCACACCGACACCATTACCCCAGCACCCGCACTGTCTCCCCGTCCCACACCGACACCATTACCCCAGCACCCGCACTGTCTCCCCGTCCCACACCGACACCATTACCCAGCACCCGCACTGTCTCCCCGTCCCACACCGACACCATTACCCCAGCACCCGCACTGTCTCCCCGTCCCACACCGACACCATTACCCCAGCACCCGCACTGTCTCCCCGTCCCACACCGACACCATTACCCAGCACCCGCACTGTCTCCCCGTCCCACACCGACACCATTACCCCAGCACCCGCACTGTCTCCCCGTCCCACACCGACACCATTACCCCAGCACCCGCACTGTCTCCCCGTCCCACACCGACACCATTACCCAGCACCCGCACTGTCTCCCCGTCCCACACCGACACCATTACCCCAGCACCCTCACTGTCTCCCCGGCCCACACCGACACCATTACCCAGCACCCTCACTGTCTCCCCGTCCCACACCGACACCATTACCCAGCACCCGCACTGTCTCCCCGTCCCACACCGACACCATTACCCAGCACCCTCACTGTCTCCCCGTCCCACACCGACACCATTACCCAGCACCCTCACTGTCTCCCCGTCCCACACCGACACCATTACCCAGCACCCGCACTGTCTCCCCGTCCCACACCGACACCATTACCCCAGCACCCGCACTGTCTCCCCGTCCCACACCGACACCATTACCCCAGCACCCTCACTGTCTCCCCGTCCCACACCGACACCATTACCCCCGCACCCTCACTGTCTCCCCGTCCCACACCGACACCATTACCCAGCACCCGCACTGTCTCCCCGTCCCACACCGACACCATTACCCCAGCACCCTCACTGTCTCCCCGTCCCACACCGACACCATTACCCCAGCACCCGCACTGTCTCCCCGTCCCACACCGACACCATTACCCCAGCACCCGCACTGTCTCCCCGTCCCACACCGACACCATTACCCAGCACCCGCACTGTCTCCCCGTCCCACACCGACACCATTACCCCAGCACCCGCACTGTCTCCCCGTCCCACACCGACACCATTACCCAGCACCCGCACTGTCTCCCCGTCCCACACCGACACCATTACCCCAGCACCCGCACTGTCTCCCCGTCCCACACCGACACCATTACCCAGCACCCGCACTGTCTCCCCGTCCCACACCGACACCATTACCCAGCACCCGCACTGTCTCCCCGTCCCACACCGACACCATTACCCCAGCACCCTCACTGTATCCCCGTCCCACACCGACACCATTACCCCAGCACCCTCACTGTCTCCCCGTCCCACACCGACACCATTACCCAGCACCCGCACTGTCTCCCCGTCCCACACCGACACCATTACCCAGCACCCGCACTGTCTCCCCGTCCCACACCGACACCATTACCCCAGCACCCGCACTGTCTCCCCGTCCCACACCGACACCATTACCCCAGCACCCGCACTGTCTCCCCGTCCCACACCGACACCATTACCCCAGCACCCGCACTGTCTCCCCGTCCCACACCGACACCATTACCCAGCACCCGCACTGTCTCCCCGTCCCACACCGACACCATTACCCAGCACCCGCACTGTCTCCCCGTCCCACACCGACACCATTACCCCAGCACCCGCACTGTCTCCCCGTCCCACACCGACACCATTACCCCAGCACCCGCACTGTCTCCCCGTCCCACACCGACACCATTACCCCAGCACCCGCACTGTCTCCCCGTCCCACACCGACACCATTACCCCAGCACCCTCACTGTCTCCCCGTCCCACACCGACACCATTACCCAGCACCCTCACTGTCTCCCCGTCCCACACCGACACCATTACCCCAGCACCCGCACTGTCTCCCCGTCCCACACCGACACCATTACCCAGCACCCTCACTGTCTCCCCGTCCCACACCGACACCATTACCCCAGCACCCGCACTGTCTCCCCGTCCCACACCGACACCATTACCCCAGCACCCGCACTGTCTCCCCGTCCCACACCGACACCATTACCCCAGCACCCTCACTGTCTCCCCGTCCCACACCGACACCATTACCCCAGCACCCTCACTGTCTCCCCGTCCCACACCGACACCATTACCCCAGCACCCGCACCGTCTCCCCGTCCCACACCGACACCATTACCCCAGCACCCGCACTGTCTCCCCGTCCCACACCGACACCATTACCCCAGCACCCGCACTGTCTCCCCGTCCCACACCGACACCATTACCCCAGCACCCGCACTGTCTCCCCGTCCCACACCGACACCATTACCCAGCACCCTCACTGTCTCCCCGTCCCACACCGACACCATTACCCCAGCACCCTCACTGTCTCCCCGTCCCACACCGACACCATTACCCCAGCACCCGCACTGTCTCCCCGTCCCACACCGACACCATTACCCAGCACCCGCACTGTCTCCCCGTCCCACACCGACACCATTACCCAGCACCCTCACTGTCTCCCCGTCCCACACCGACACCATTACCCAGCACCCGCACTGTCTCCCCGTCCCACACCGACACCATTACCCCAGCACCCGCACTGTCTCCCCGTCCCACACCGACACCATTACCCCAGCACCCGCACTGTCTCCCCGTCCCACACCGACACCATTACCCAGCACCCTCACTGTCTCCCCGTCCCACACCGACACCATTACCCCAGCACCCGCACTGTCTCCCCGTCCCACACCGACACCATTACCCCAGCACCCGCACTGTCTCCCCGTCCCACACCGACACCATTACCCAGCACCCTCACTGTCTCCCCGTCCCACACCGACACCATTACCCCAGCACCCTCACTGTCTCCCCGTCCCACACCGACACCATTACCCAGCACCCGCACTGTCTCCCCGTCCCACACCGACACCATTACCCCAGCACCCGCACTGTCTCCCCGTCCCACACCGACACCATTACCCAGCACCCGCACTGTCTCCCCGTCCCACACCGACACCATTACCCCAGCACCCGCACTGTCTCCCCGTCCCACACCGACACCATTACCCCAGCACCCGCACTGTCTCCCCGTCCCACACCGACACCATTACCCAGCACCCTCACTGTCTCCCCGTCCCACACCGACACCATTTCCCCAGCACCCTCACTGTCTCCCCGTCCCACACCGACACCATTACCCCAGCACCCTCACTGTCTCCCCGTCCCACACCGCCACCATTACCCCAGCACCCGCACTGTCTCCCCGTCCCACACCGACACCATTACCCCAGCACCCTCACTGTCTCCCCGTCCCACACCGACACCATTACCCCAGCACCCGCACTGTCTCCCCGTCCCACACCGACACCATTACCCCAGCACCCTCACTGTCTCCCCGTCCCACACCGACACCATTACCCCAGCACCCGCACTGTCTCCCCGTCCCACACCGACACCATTACCCCAGCACCCTCACTGTCTCCCCGTCCCACACCGACACCATTACCCCAGCACCCGCACTGTCTCCCCGTCCCACACCGACACCATTACCCCAGCACCCGCACTGTCTCCCCGTCCCACACCGACACCATTACCCCAGCACCCTCACTGTCTCCCCGTCCCACACCGACACCATTACCCAGCACCCTCACTGTCTCCCCGTCCCACACCGACACCATTACCCAGCACCCGCACTGTCTCCCCGTCCCACACCGACACCATTACCCCAGCACCCGCACTGTCTCCCCGTCCCACACCGACACCATTACCCCAGCACCCGCACTGTCTCCCCGTCCCACACCGACACCATTACCCAGCACCCGCACCGTCTCCCCGTCCCACACCGACACCATTACCCCAGCACCCTCACCGTCTCCCCGTCCCACACCGACACCATTACCCAGCACCCTCACTGTCTCCCCGTCCCACACCGACACCATTACCCAGCACCCGCACTGTCTCCCCGTCCCACACCGACACCATTACCCCAGCACCCGCACCGTCTCCCCGTCCCACACCGACACCATTACCCCAGCACCCGCACTGTCTCCCCGTCCCACACCGACACCATTACCCCAGCACCCTCACTGTCTCCCCGTCCCACACCGACACCATTACCCCAGCACCCTCACTGTCTCCCCGTCCCACACCGACACCATTACCCCAGCACCCGCACTGTCTCCCCGTCCCACACCGACACCATTACCCCAGCACCCTCACTGTCTCCCCGTCCCACACCGACACCATTACCCCAGCACCCTCACTGTCTCCCCGTCCCACACCGACACCATTACCCCAGCACCCGCACTGTCTCCCCGTCCCACACCGACACCATTACCCCAGCACCCGCACTGTCTCCCCGTCCCACACCGACACCATTACCCAGCACCCGCACTGTCTCCCCGTCCCACACCGACACCATTACCCAGCACCCGCACTGTCTCCCCGTCCCACACCGACACCATTACCCAGCACCCGCACTGTCTCCCCGTCCCACACCGACACCATTACCCCAGCACCCGCACTGTCTCCCCGTCCCACACCGACACCATTACCCCAGCACCCGCACTGTCTCCCCGTCCCACACCGACACCATTACCCCAGCACCCGCACTGTCTCCCCGTCCCACACCGACACCATTACCCCAGCACCCTCACTGTCTCCCCGTCCCACACCGACACCATTACCCAGCACCCTCACTGTCTCCCCGTCCCACACCGACACCATTACCCCAGCACCCGCACTGTCTCCCCGTCCCACACCGACACCATTACCCAGCACCCGCACTGTCTCCCCGTCCCACACCGACACCATTACCCCAGCACCCGCACTGTCTCCCCGTCCCACACCGACACCATTACCCCAGCACCCGCACTGTCTCCCCGTCCCACACCGACACCATTACCCCAGCACCCTCACTGTCTCCCCGTCCCACACCGACACCATTACCCCAGCACCCTCACTGTCTCCCCGTCCCACACCGACACCATTACCCCAGCACCCGCACTGTCTCCCCGTCCCACACCGACACCATTACCCAGCACCCGCACTGTCTCCCCGTCCCACACCGACACCATTACCCCAGCACCCGCACTGTCTCCCCGTCCCACACCGACACCATTACCCCAGCACCCGCACTGTCTCCCCGTCCCACACCGACACCATTACCCAGCACCCTCACTGTCTCCCCGTCCCACACCGACACCATTACCCCAGCACCCGCACTGTCTCCCCGTCCCACACCGACACCATTACCCCAGCACCCGCACTGTCTCCCCGTCCCACACCGACACCATTACCCCAGCACCCGCACTGTCTCCCCGACCCACACCGACACCCTTACCCAGCACCCGCACTGTCTCCCCGTCCCACACCGACACCATTACCCCAGCACCCGCACTGTCTCCCCGTCCCACACCGACACCCTTACCCCAGCACCCTCACTGTCTCCCCGTCCCACACCGACACCATTACCCAGCACCCGCACTGTCTCCCCGTCCCACACCGACACCATTACCCAGCACCCTCACTGTCTCCCCGTCCCACACCGACACCATTACCCAGCACCCGCACTGTCTCCCCGTCCCACACCGACACCATTACCCCAGCACCCGCACTGTCTCCCCGTCCCACACCGACACCATTACCCCAGCACCCGCACTGTCTCCCCGTCCCACACCGACACCATTACCCCAGCACCCGCACTGTCTCCCCGTCCCACACCGACACCATTACCCCAGCACCCGCACTGTCTCCCCGTCCCACACCGACACCATTACCCAGCACCCGCACTGTCTCCCCGTCCCACACCGACACCATTACCCAGCACCCTCACTGTCTCCCCGTCCCACACCGACACCATTACCCCAGCACCCGCACTGTCTCCCCGTCCCACACCGACACCATTACCCCAGCACCCGCACTGTCTCCCCGTCCCACACCGACACCATTACCCAGCACCCTCACTGTCTCCCCGTCCCACACCGACACCATTACCCAGCACCCTCACTGTCTCCCCGTCCCACACCGACACCATTACCCAGCACCCGCACTGTCTCCCCGTCCCACACCGACACCATTACCCCAGCACCCTCACTGTCTCCCCGTCCCACACCGACACCATTACCCCAGCACCCGCACTGTCTCCCCGTCCCACACCGACACCATTACCCCAGCACCCTCACTGTCTCCCCGTCCCACACCGACACCATTACCCCAGCACCCGCACCGTCTCCCCGTCCCACACCGACACCATTACCCCAGCACCCTCACTGTCTCCCCGTCCCACACCGACACCATTACCCCAGCACCCTCACTGTCTCCCCGTCCCACACCGACACCATTACCCCAGCACCCTCACTGTCTCCCCGTCCCACACCGACACCATTACCCCAGCACCCGCACTGTCTCCCCGTCCCACACCGACACCATTACCCCAGCACCCTCACTGTCTCCCCGTCCCACACCGACACCATTACCCCAGCACCCTCACTGTCTCCCCGTCCCACACCGACACCATTACCCCAGCACCCTCACTGTCTCCCCGTCCCACACCGACACCATTACCCCAGCACCCGCACTGTCTCCCCGTCCCACACCGACACCATTACCCAGCACCCTCACTGTCTCCCCGTCCCACACCGACACCATTACCCCAGCACCCGCACTGTCTCCCCGTCCCACACCGACACCATTACCCCAGCACCCGCACTGTCTCCCCGTCCCACACCGACACCATTACCCCAGCACCCTCACTGTCTCCCCGTCCCACACCGACACCATTACCCCAGCACCCTCACTGTCTCCCCGTCCCACACCGACACCATTACCCCAGCACCCTCACTGTCTCCCCGTCCCACACCGACACCATTACCCCAGCACCCGCACTGTCTCCCCGTCCCACACCGACACCATTACCCCAGCACCCGCACTGTCTCCCCGTCCCACACCGACACCATTACCCCAGCACCCTCACTGTCTCCCCGTCCCACACCGACACCATTACCCCAGCACCCTCACTGTCTCCCCGTCCCACACCGACACCATTACCCCAGCACCCTCACTGTCTCCCCGTCCCACACCGACACCATTACCCCAGCACCCGCACTGTCTCCCCGTCCCACACCGACACCATTACCCGGCACCCTCACTGTCTCCCCGTCCCACACCGACACCATTACCCCAGCACCCGCACTGTCTCCCCGTCCCACACCGACACCATTACCCCAGCACCCGCACTGTCTCCCCGTCCCACACCGACACCATTACCCCAGCACCCGCACTGTCTCCCCGTCCCACACCGACACCATTACCCCAGCACCCGCACTGTCTCCCCGTCCCACACCGACACCATTACCCCAGCACCCTCACTGTCTCCCCGTCCCACACCGACACCATTACCCCAGCACCCTCACTGTCTCCCCGTCCCACACCGACACCATTACCCCAGCACCCTCACTGTCTCCCCGTCCCACACCGACACCATTACCCAGCACCCTCACTGTCTCCCCGTCCCACACCGACACCATTACCCCAGCACCCGCACTGTCTCCCCGTCCCACACCGACACCATTACCCCAGCACCCGCACTGTCTCCCCGTCCCACACCGACACCATTACCCAGCACCCGCACTGTCTCCCCGTCCCACACCGACACCATTACCCAGCACCCGCACTGTCTCCCCGTCCCACACCGACACCATTACCCCAGCACCCGCACTGTCTCCCCGTCCCACACCGACACCATTACCCCAGCACCCGCACTGTCTCCCCGTCCCACACCGACACCATTACCCCAGCACCCGCACTGTCTCCCCGTCCCACACCGACACCATTACCCCAGCACCCGCACTGTCTCCCCGTCCCACACCGACACCATTACCCCAGCACCCGCACTGTCTCCCCGTCCCACACCGACACCATTACCCCAGCACCCTCACTGTCTCCCCGTCCCACACCGACACCATTACCCCAGCACCCTCACTGTCTCCCCGTCCCACACCGACACCATTACCCCAGCACCCGCACTGTCTCCCCGTCCCACACCGACACCATTACCCAGCACCCGCACTGTCTCCCCGTCCCACACCGACACCATTACCCAGCACCCGCACTGTCTCCCCGTCCCACACCGACACCATTACCCCAGCACCCTCACTGTCTCCCCGTCCCACACCGACACCATTACCCAGCACCCTCACTGTCTCCCCGTCCCACACCGACACCATTACCCCAGCACCCGCACTGTCTCCCCGTCCCACACCGACACCATTACCCAGCACCCTCACTGTCTCCCCGTCCCACACCGACACCATTACCCAGCACCCTCACTGTCTCCCCGTCCCACACCGACACCATTACCCAGCACCCTCACTGTCTCCCCGTCCCACACCGACACCATTACCCCAGCACCCTCACTGTCTCCCCGTCCCACACCGACACCATTACCCAGCACCCGCACTGTCTCCCCGTCCCACACCGACACCATTACCCAGCACCCTCACTGTCTCCCCGTCCCACACCGACACCATTACCCAGCACCCGCACTGTCTCCCCGTCCCACACCGACACCATTACCCCAGCACCCGCACTGTCTCCCCGTCCCACACCGACACCATTACCCCAGCACCCGCACTGTCTCCCCGTCCCACACCGACACCATTACCCCAGCACCCGCACTGTCTCCCCGTCCCACACCGACACCATTACCCCAGCACCCTCACTGTCTCCCCGTCCCACACCGACACCATTACCCCAGCACCCTCACTGTCTCCCCGTCCCACACCGACACCATTACCCCAGCACCCGCACTGTCTCCCCGTCCCACACCGACACCATTACCCCAGCACCCGCACTGTCTCCCCGTCCCACACCGACACCATTACCCCAGCACCCTCACTGTCTCCCCGTCCCACACCGACACCATTACCCAGCACCCGCACCGTCTCCCCGTCCCACACCGACACCATTACCCCAGCACCCTCACTGTCTCCCCGTCCCACACCGACACCATTACCCCAGCACCCTCACTGTCTCCCCGTCCCACACCGACACCATTACCCCAGCACCCGCACTGTCTCCCCGTCCCACACCGACACCATTACCCCAGCACCCTCACTGTCTCCCCGTCCCACACCATTACCCCAGCACCCTCACTGTCTCCCCGTCCCACACCGACACCATTACCCCAGCACCCGCACTGTCTCCCCGTCCCACACCGACACCATTACCCCAGCACCCTCACTGTCTCCCCGTCCCACACCGACACCATTACCCAGCACCCTCACTGTCTCCCCGTCCCACACCGACACCATTACCCCAGCACCCTCACTGTCTCCCCGTCCCACACCGACACCATTACCCCAGCACCCTCACTGTCTCCCCGTCCCACACCGACACCCTTACCCAGCACCCGCACTGTCTCCCCGTCCCACACCGACACCATTACCCCAGCACCCTCACTGTCTCCCCGTCCCACACCGACACCATTACCCCAGCACCCTCACTGTCTCCCCGTCCCACACCGACACCATTACCCCAGCACCCGCACTGTCTCCCCGTCCCACACCGACACCATTACCCCAGCACCCGCACTGTCTCCCCGTCCCACACCGACACCATTACCCAGCACCCGCACTGTCTCCCCGTCCCACACCGACACCATTACCCAGCACCCGCACTGTCTCCCCGTCCCACACCGACACCATTACCCAGCACCCGCACTGTCTCCCCGTCCCACACCGACACCATTACCCCAGCACCCGCACTGTCTCCCCGTCCCACACCGACACCATTACCCAGCACCCGCACTGTCTCCCCGTCCCACACCGACACCATTACCCCAGCACCCTCACTGTCTCCCCGTCCCACACCGACACCATTACCCCAGCACCCTCACTGTCTCCCCGTCCCACACCGACACCATTACCCCAGCACCCGCACTGTCTCCCCGTCCCACACCGACACCATTACCCCAGCACCCTCACTGTCTCCCCGTCCCACACCGACACCATTACCCCAGCACCCTCACTGTCTCCCCGTCCCACACCGACACCATTACCCCAGCACCCGCACTGTCTCCCCGTCCCACACCGACACCATTACCCCAGCACCCGCACTGTCTCCCCGTCCCACACCGACACCATTACCCCAGCACCCGCACTGTCTCCCCGTCCCACACCGACACCATTACCCAGCACCCGCACTGTCTCCCCGTCCCACACCGACACCATTACCCCAGCACCCTCACTGTCTCCCCGTCCCACACCGACACCATTACCCCAGCACCCGCACTGTCTCCCCGTCCCACACCGACACCATTACCCAGCACCCTCACTGTCTCCCCGTCCCACACCGACACCATTACCCAGCACCCGCACTGTCTCCCCGTCCCACACCGACACCATTACCCCAGCACCCGCACTGTCTCCCCGTCCCACACCGACACCATTACCCCAGCACCCTCACTGTCTCCCCGTCCCACACCGACACCATTACCCCAGCACCCGCACTGTCTCCCCGTCCCACACCGACACCATTACCCCAGCACCCGCACTGTCTCCCCGTCCCACACCGACACCATTACCCCAGCACCCGCACTGTCTCCCCGTCCCACACCGACACCATTACCCCAGCACCCGCACTGTCTCCCCGTCCCACACCGACACCATTACCCCAGCACCCGCACTGTCTCCCCGTCCCACACCGACACCATTACCCAGCACCCGCACTGTCTCCCCGTCCCACACCGACACCATTACCCCAGCACCCTCACTGTCTCCCCGTCCCACACCGACACCATTACCCCAGCACCCTCACTGTCTCCCCGTCCCACACCGACACCATTACCCCAGCACCCGCACTGTCTCCCCGTCCCACACCGACACCATTACCCCAGCACCCTCACTGTCTCCCCGTCCCACACCGACACCATTACCCAGCACCCGCACTGTCTCCCCGTCCCACACCGACACCATTACCCCAGCACCCGCACTGTCTCCCCGTCCCACACCGACACCATTACCCCAGCACCCTCACTGTCTCCCCGTCCCACACCGACACCATTACCCAGCACCCGCACTGTCTCCCCGTCCCACACCGACACCATTACCCCAGCACCCTCACTGTCTCCCGTCCCACACCGACACCATTACCCAGCACCCTCACTGTCTCCCCGTCCCACACCGACACCATTACCCCAGCACCCGCACTGTCTCCCCGTCCCACACCGACACCATTACCCCAGCACCCTCACTGTCTCCCCGTCCCACACCGACACCATTACCCAGCACCCGCACTGTCTCCCCGTCCCACACCGACACCATTACCCCAGCACCCGCACTGTCTCCCCGTCCCACACCGACACCATTACCCCAGCACCCTCACTGTCTCCCCGTCCCACACCGACACCATTACCCCAGCACCCGCACTGTCTCCCCGTCCCACACCGACACCATTACCCAGCACCCGCACTGTCTCCCCGTCCCACACCGACACCATTACCCAGCACCCGCACTGTCTCCCCGTCCCACACCGACACCATTACCCAGCACCCTCACTGTCTCCCCGTCCCACACCGACACCATTACCCCAGCACCCGCACTGTCTCCCCGTCCCACACCGACACCATTACCCCAGCACCCTCACTGTCTCCCCGTCCCACACCGACACCATTACCCAGCACCCGCACTGTCTCCCCGTCCCACACCGACACCATTACCCCAGCACCCTCACTGTCTCCCCGTCCCACACCGACACCATTACCCAGCACCCGCACTGTCTCCCCGTCCCACACCGACACCATTACCCCAGCACCCTCACTGTCTCCCCGTCCCACACCGACACCATTACCCAGCACCCTCACTGTCTCCCCGTCCCACACCGACACCATTACCCCAGCACCCTCACTGTCTCCCCGTCCCACACCGACACCATTACCCAGCACCCGCACTGTCTCCCCGTCCCACACCGACACCATTACCCCAGCACCCTCACTGTCTCCCCGTCCCACACCGACACCATTACCCCAGCACCCTCACTGTCTCCCCGTCCCACACCGACACCATTACCCCAGCACCCGCACTGTCTCCCCGTCCCACACCGACACCATTACCCCAGCACCCGCACTGTCTCCCCGTCCCACACCGACACCATTACCCAGCACCCTCACTGTCTCCCCGTCCCACACCGACACCATTACCCCAGCACCCGCACTGTCTCCCCGTCCCACACCGACACCATTACCCCAGCACCCGCACTGTCTCCCCGTCCCACACCGACACCATTACCCCAGCACCCTCACTGTCTCCCCGTCCCACACCGACACCATTACCCCAGCACCCGCACTGTCTCCCCGTCCCACACCGACACCATTACCCCAGCACCCTCACTGTCTCCCCGTCCCACACCGACACCATTACCCCAGCACCCGCACTGTCTCCCCGTCCCACACCGACACCATTACCCCAGCACCCGCACTGTCTCCCCGTCCCACACCGACACCATTACCCCAGCACCCTCACTGTCTCCCCGTCCCACACCGACACCATTACCCCAGCACCCTCACTGTCTCCCCGTCCCACACCGACACCATTACCCCAGCACCCTCACTGTCTCCCCGTCCCACACCGACACCATTACCCCAGCACCCGCACTGTCTCCCCGTCCCACACCGACACCATTACCCCAGCACCCGCACTGTCTCCCCGTCCCACACCGACACCATTACCCCAGCACCCGCACTGTCTCCCCGTCCCACACCGACACCATTACCCCAGCACCCTCACTGTCTCCCCGTCCCACACCGACACCATTACCCCAGCACCCGCACTGTCTCCCCGTCCCACACCGACACCATTACCCCAGCACCCGCACTGTCTCCCCGTCCCACACCGACACCATTACCCAGCACCCGCACTGTCTCCCCGTCCCACACCGACACCATTACCCCAGCACCCGCACTGTCTCCCCGTCCCACACCGACACCATTACCCCAGCACCCGCACTGTCTCCCCGTCCCACACCGACACCATTACCCAGCACCCGCACTGTCTCCCCGTCCCACACCGACACCATTACCCCAGCACCCGCACTGTCTCCCCGTCCCACACCGACACCATTACCCCAGCACCCTCACTGTCTCCCCGTCCCACACCGACACCATTACCCCAGCACCCGCACCGTCTCCCGTCCCACACCGACACCATTACCCAGCACCCGCACTGTCTCCCCGTCCCACACCGACACCATTACCCAGCACCCGCACTGTCTCCCCGTCCCACACCGACACCATTACCCCAGCACCCTCACTGTCTCCCCGTCCCACACCGACACCATTACCCCAGCACCCGCACTGTCTCCCCGTCCCACACCGACACCATTACCCCAGCACCCTCACTGTCTCCCCGTCCCACACCGACACCATTACCCCAGCACCCGCACTGTCTCCCCGTCCCACACCGACACCATTACCCAGCACCCGCACTGTCTCCCCGTCCCACACCGACACCATTACCCCAGCACCCTCACTGTCTCCCCGTCCCACACCGACACCATTACCCCAGCACCCGCACTGTCTCCCCGTCCCACACCGACACCATTACCCCAGCACCCTCACTGTCTCCCCGTCCCACACCGACACCATTACCCCAGCACCCGCACTGTCTCCCCGTCCCACACCGACACCATTACCCCAGCACCCGCACTGTCTCCCCGTCCCACACCGACACCATTACCCAGCACCCTCACTGTCTCCCCGTCCCACACCGACACCATTACCCCAGCACCCGCACTGTCTCCCCGTCCCACACCGACACCATTACCCCAGCACCCGCACTGTCTCCCCGTCCCACACAGACACCATTACCCAGCAACCGCACTGTCTCCCCGTCCCACACCGACACCATTACCCCAGCACCCTCACTGTCTCCCCGTCCCACACCGACACCATTACCCAGCACCCGCACTGTCTCCCCGTCCCACACCGACACCATTACCCCAGCACCCTCACTGTCTCCCCGTCCCACACCGACACCATTACCCCAGCACCCGCACTGTCTCCCCGTCCCACACCGACACCATTACCCCAGCACCCGCACTGTCTCCCCGTCCCACACCGACACCATTACCCCAGCACCCGCACTGTCTCCCCGTCCCACACCGACACCATTACCCCAGCACCCTCACTGTCTCCCCGTCCCACACCGACACCATTACCCCAGCACCCGCACTGTCTCCCCGTCCCACACCGACACCATTACCCCAGCACCCGCACTGTCTCCCCGTCCCACACCGACACCATTACCCCAGCACCCGCACTGTCTCCCCGTCCCACACCGACACCATTACCCCAGCACCCGCACTGTCTCCCCGTCCCACACCGACACCATTACCCAGCACCCGCACTGTCTCCCCGTCCCACACCGACACCATTACCCAGCACCCTCACTGTCTCCCCGTCCCACACCGACACCATTACCCCAGCACCCGCACTGTCTCCCCGTCCCACACCGACACCATTACCCCAGCACCCGCACTGTCTCCCCGTCCCACACCGACACCATTACCCAGCACCCTCACTGTCTCCCCGTCCCACACCGACACCATTACCCAGCACCCGCACTGTCTCCCCGTCCCACACCGACACCATTACCCCAGCACCCGCACTGTCTCCCCGTCCCACACCGACACCATTACCCCAGCACCCGCACTGTCTCCCCGTCCCACACCGACACCATTACCCCAGCACCCGCACCGTCTCCCCGTCCCACACCGACACCATTACCCCAGCACCCGCACTGTCTCCCCGTCCCACACCGACACCATTACCCCAGCACCCTCACTGTCTCCCCGTCCCACACCGACACCATTACCCCAGCACCCTCACTGTCTCTCCGTCCCACACCGACACCATTACCCCAGCACCCGCACTGTCTCCCCGTCCCACACCGACACCATTACCCAGCACCCGCACTGTCTCCCCGTCCCACACCGACACCATTACCCCAGCACCCTCACTGTCTCCCCGTCCCACACCGACACCATTACCCCAGCACCCTCACTGTCTCCCCGTCCCACACCGACACCATTACCCCAGCACCCTCACTGTCTCCCCGTCCCACACCGACACCATTACCCCAGCACCCTCACTGTCTCCCCGTCCCACACCGACACCATTACCCCAGCACCCTCACTGTCTCCCCGTCCCACACCGACACCATTACCCCAGCACCCGCACTGTCTCCCGTCCCACACCGACACCATTACCCCAGCACCCTCACTGTCTCCCCGTCCCACACCGACACCATTACCCCAGCACCCGCACTGTCTCCCCGTCCCACACCGACACCATTACCCCAGCACCCTCACTGTCTCCCCGTCCCACACCGACACCATTACCCCAGCACCCTCACTGTCTCCCCGTCCCACACCGACACCATTACCCCAGCACCCGCACTGTCTCCCCGTCCCACACCGACACCATTACCCAGCACCCGCACTGTCTCCCCGTCCCACACCGACACCATTACCCCAGCACCCTCACTGTCTCCCCGTCCCACACCGACACCATTACCCCAGCACCCGCACTGTCTCCCCGTCCCACACCGACACCATTACCCCAGCACCCGCACTGTCTCCCCGTCCCACACCGACACCATTACCCAGCACCCGCACTGTCTCCCCGTCCCACACCGACACCATTACCCAGCACCCGCACTGTCTCCCCGTCCCACACCGACACCATTACCCAGCACCCGCACTGTCTCCCCGTCCCACACCGACACCATTACCCCAGCACCCGCACTGTCTGTCTCCCCGTCCCACACCGACACCATTACCCCAGCACCCGCACTGTCTCCCCGTCCCACACCGACACCATTACCCAGCACCCGCACTGTCTCCCCGTCCCACACCGACACCATTACCCAGCACCCGCACTGTCTCCCCGTCCCACACCGACACCATTACCCAGCACCCGCACTGTCTCCCCGTCCCACACCGACACCATTACCCCAGCACCCTCACTGTCTCCCCGTCCCACACCGACACCATTACCCAGCACCCTCACTGTCTCCCCGTCCCACACCGACACCATTACCCAGCACCCTCACTGTCTCCCCGTCCCACACCGACACCATTACCCAGCACCCGCACTGTCTCCCCGTCCCACACCGACACCATTACCCAGCACCCGCACTGTCTCCCCGTCCCACACCGACACCATTACCCAGCACCCTCACTGTCTCCCCGTCCCACACCGACACCATTACCCCAGCACCCTCACTGTCTCCCCGTCCCACACCGACACCATTACCCCAGCACCCTCACTGTCTCCCCGTCCCACACCGACACCATTACCCCAGCACCCTCACTGTCTCCCCGTCCCACACCGACACCATTACCCAGCACCCGCACTGTCTCCCCGTCCCACACCGACACCATTACCCCAGCACCCTCACTGTCTCCCCGTCCCACACCGACACCATTACCCCAGCACCCGCACTGTCTCCCCGTCCCACACCGACACCATTACCCCAGCACCCTCACTGTCTCCCCGTCCCACACCGACACCATTACCCCAGCACCCGCACTGTCTCCCCGTCCCACACCGACACCATTACCCCAGCACCCGCACTGTCTCCCCGTCCCACACCGACACCATTACCCCAGCACCCGCACTGTCTCCCCGTCCCACACCGACACCATTACCCCAGCACCCGCACTGTCTCCCCGTCCCACACCGACACCATTACCCCAGCACCCGCACTGTCTCCCCGTCCCACACCGACACCATTACCCCAGCACCCGCACTGTCTCCCCGTCCCACACCGACACCATTACCCCAGCACCCGCACTGTCTCCCCGTCCCACACCGACACCATTACCCCAGCACCCGCACTGTCTCCCCGTCCCACACCGACACCATTACCCCAGCACCCGCACTGTCTCCCCGTCCCACACCGACACCATTACCCCAGCACCCTCACTGTCTCCCCGTCCCACACCGACACCATTACCCCAGCACCCTCACTGTCTCCCCGTCCCACACCGACACCATTACCCCAGCACCCTCACTGTCTCCCCGTCCCACACCGACACCATTACCCAGCACCCGCACTGTCTCCCCGTCCCACACCGACACCATTACCCAGCACCCGCACTGTCTCCCCGTCCCACACCGACACCATTACCCAGCACCCGCACTGTCTCCCCGTCCCACACCGACACCATTACCCCAGCACCCGCACTGTCTCCCCGTCCCACACCGACACCATTACCCCAGCACCCTCACTGTCTCCCCGTCCCACACCGACACCATTACCCAGCACCCGCACTGTCTCCCCGTCCCACACCGACACCATTACCCAGCACCCGCACTGTCTCCCCGTCCCACACCGACACCATTACCCCAGCACCCGCACCGTCTCCCCGTCCCACACCGACACCATTACCCCAGCACCCTCACTGTCTCCCCGACCCACACCGACACCATTACCCCAGCACCCGCACTGTCTCCCCGTCCCACACCGACACCATTACCCAGCACCCGCACTGTCTCCCCGTCCCACACCGACACCATTACCCCAGCACCCGCACTGTCTCCCCGTCCCACACCGACACCATTACCCCAGCACCCGCACTGTCTCCCGTCCCACACCGACACCATTACCCAGCACCCGCACTGTCTCCCCGTCCCACACCGACACCATTACCCAGCACCCTCACTGTCTCCCCGTCCCACACCGACACCATTACCCAGCACCCTCACTGTCTCCCCGTCCCACACCGACACCATTACCCCAGCACCCTCACTGTCTCCCCGTCCCACACCGACACCATTACCCAGCACCCGCACTGTCTCCCCGTCCCACACCGACACCATTACCCCAGCACCCTCACTGTCTCCCCGTCCCACACCGACACCATTACCCCAGCACCCGCACTGTCTCCCCGTCCCACACCGACACCATTACCCAGCACCCGCACTGTCTCCCCGTCCCACACCGACACCATTACCCAGCACCCTCACTGTCTCCCCGTCCCACACCGACACCATTACCCCAGCACACTCACTGTCTCCCCGTCCCACACCGACACCATTACCCCAGCACCCTCACTGTCTCCCCGTCCCACACCGACACCATTACCCCAGCACCCGCACTGTCTCCCCGTCCCACACCGACACCATTACCCCAGCACCCTCACTGTCTCCCCGTCCCACACCGACACCATTACCCCAGCACCCTCACTGTCTCCCCGTCCCACACCGACGCCATTACCCCAGCACCCTCACTGTCTCCCCGTCCCACACCGACACCATTACCCAGCACCCGCACTGTCTCCCCGTCCCACACCGACACCATTACCCCAGCACCCTCACTGTCTCCCCGTCCCACACCGACACCATTACCCAGCACCCGCACTGTCTCCCTGTCCCACACCGACACCATTACCCCAGCACCCTCACTGTCTCCCCGTCCCACACCGACACCATTACCCCAGCACCCGCACTGTCTCCCCGTCCCACACCGACACCATTACCCCAGCACCCTCACTGTCTCCCCGTCCCACACCGACACCCTTACCCAGCACCCGCACTGTCTCCCCGTCGCACACCGACACCATTACCCAGCACCCTCACTGTCTCCCCGTCCCACACCGACACCATTACCCCAGCACCCGCACTGTCTCCCCGTCCCACACCGACACCATTACCCCAGCACCCTCACTGTCTCCCCGTCCCACACCGACACCATTACCCCAGCACCCTCACTGTCTCCCCGTCCCACACCGACACCATTACCCCAGCACCCGCACTGTCTCCCCGTCCCACACCGACACCATTACCCCAGCACCCTCACTGTCTCCCCGTCCCACACCGACACCATTACCCCAGCACCCGCACTGTCTCCCCGTCCCACACCGACACCATTACCCCAGCACCCTCACTGTCTCCCGTCCCACACCGACACCATTACCCCAGCACCCGCACTGTCTCCCCGTCCCACACCGACACCATTACCCCAGCACCCTCACTGTCTCCCCGTCCACACCGACACCATTACCCCAGCACCCTGTCTCCCCGTCCCACACCGACACCAGTACCCCAGCACCCTCACTGTCTCCCCGTCCCACACCGACACCATTACCCCAGCACCCGCACTGTCTCCCCGTCCCACACCGACACCATTACCCAGCACCCGCACAGTCTCCCCGTCCCACACCGACACCATTACCCAGCACCCTCACTGTCTCCCCGTCCCACACCGACACCATTACCCAGCACCCTCACTGTCTCCCCGTCCCACACCGACACCATTACCCAGCACCCGCACTGTCTCCCCGTCCCACACCGACACCATTACCCCAGCACCCGCACTGTCTCCCCGTCCCACACCGACACCATTACCCCAGCACCCTCACTGTCTCCCCGTCCCACACCGACACCATTACCCCAGCACCCGCACTGTCTCCCCGTCCCACACCGACACCATTACCCCAGCACCCGCACTGTCTCCCCGTCCCACACCGACACCATTACCCCAGCACCCGCACTGTCTCCCCGTCCCACACCGACACCATTACCCCAGCACCCTCACTGTCTCCCCGTCCCACACCGACACCATTACCCAGCACCCGCACTGTCTCCCCGTCCCACACCGACACCATTACCCAGCACCCTCACTGTCTCCCCGTCCCACACCGACACCATTACCCAGCACCCGCACTGTCTCCCCGTCCCACACCGACACCATTACCCCAGCACCCTCACTGTCTCCCCGTCCCACACCGACACCATTACCCAGCACCCGCACTGTCTCCCCGTCCCACACCGACACCATTACCCAGCACCCTCACTGTCTCCCCGTCCCACACCGACACCATTACCCAGCACCCGCACTGTCTCCCCGTCCCACACCGACACCATTACCCAGCCCCCGCACTGTCTCCCCGTCCCCCACCGACACCATTACCCAGCACCCGCACTGTCTCCCCGTCCCACACCGACACCATTACCCAGCACCCGCACTGTCTCCCCGTCCCACACCGACACCATTACCCCAGCACCCGCACTGTCTCCCCGTCCCACACCGACACCATTACCCAGCACCCGCACTGTCTCCCCGTCCCACACCGACACCATTACCCAGCACCCGCACTGTCTCCCCGTCCCACACCGACACCATTACCCCAGCACCCGCACTGTCTCCCCGTCCCACACTGACACCATTACCCAGCACCCTCACTGTCTCCCCGTCCCACACCGACACCATTACCCAGCACCCGCACTGTCTCCCCGTCCCACACCGACACCATTACCCCAGCACCCTCACTGTCTCCCCGTCCCACACCGACACCATTACCCAGCACCCTCACTGTCTCCCCGTCCCACACCGACACCATTACCCAGCACCCGCACTGTCTCCCCGTCCCACACCGACACCATTACCCCAGCACCCTCACTGTCTCCCCGTCCCACACCGACACCATTACCCCAGCACCCTCACTGTCTCCCCGTCCCACACCGACACCATTACCCCAGCACCCGCACTGTCTCCCCGTCCCACACCGACACCATTACCCAGCACCCTCACTGTCTCCCCGTCCCACACCGACACCATTACCCAGCACCCGCACTGTCTCCCCGTCCCACACCGACACCATTACCCAGCACCCTCACTGTCTCCCCGTCCCACACCGACACCATTACCCCAGCACCCGCACCGTCTCCCCGTCCCACACCGACACCATTACCCCAGCACCCGCACTGTCTCCCCGTCCCACACCGACACCATTACCCCAGCACCCGCACTGTCTCCCCGTCCCACACCGACACCATTACCCCAGCACCCGCACTGTCTCCCCGACCCACACCGACACCATTACCCCAGCACCCGCACTGTCTCCCCGTCCCACACCGACACCATTACCCCAGCACCCGCACTGTCTCCCCGTCCCACACCGACACCATTCCCCAGCACCCTCACTGTCTCACCGTCCCACACCGACACCATTACCCCAGCACCCGCACTGTCTCCCCGTCCCACACCGACACCATTACCCAGCACCCTCACTGTCTCCCCGTCCCACACCCACACCATTACCCAGCACCCTCACTGTCTCCCCGTCCCACACCGACACCATTACCCAGCACCCTCACTGTCTCCCCGTCCCACACCGACACCATTACCCCAGCACCCGCACTGTCTCCCCGTCCCACACCGACACCATTACCCCAGCACCCTCACTGTCTCCCCGTCCCACACCGACACCATTACCCCAGCACCCTCACCGTCTCCCCGTCCCACACCGACACCATTACCCAGCACCCTCACTGTCTCCCCGTCCCACACCGACACCATTACCCCAGCACCCTCACTGTCTCCCCGTCCCACACCGACACCATTACCCCAGCACCCGCACTGTCTCCCCGTCCCACACCGACACCATTACCCCAGCACCCTCACTGTCTCCCCGTCCCACACCGACACCATTACCCCAGCACCCTCACTGTCTCCCCGTCCCACACCGACACCATTACCCCAGCACCCTCACTGTCTCCCCGTCCCACACCGACACCATTACCCCAGCACCCTCACTGTCTCCCCGTCCCACACCGACACCATTACCCAGCACCCTCACTGTCTCCCCGTCCCACACCGACACCATTACCCCAGCACCCGCACTGTCTCCCCGTCCCACACCGACACCATTACCCCAGCACCCGCACTGTCTCCCCGTCCCACACCGACACCATTACCCCAGCACCCGCACTGTCTCCCCGTCCCACACCGACACCATTACCCCAGCACCCTCACTGTCTCCCCGTCCCACACCGACACCATTACCCAGCACCCGCACTGTCTCCCCGTCCCACACCGACACCATTACCCAGCACCCGCACTGTCTCCCCGTCCCACACCGACACCATTACCCCAGCACCCTCACTGTCTCCCCGTCCCACACCGACACCATTACCCAGCACCCGCACTGTCTCCCCGTCCCACACCGACACCATTACCCCAGCACCCTCACTGTCTCCCCGTCCCACACCGACACCATTACCCAGCACCCTCACTGTCTCCCGTCCCACACCGACACCATTACCCAGCACCCGCACTGTCTCCCCGTCCCACACCGACACCATTACCCCAGCACCCGCACTGTCTCCCCGTCCCACACCGACACCATTACCCCAGCACCCGCACTGTCTCCCCGTCCCACACCGACACCATTACCCAGCACCCGCACCGTCTCCCCGTCCCACACCGACACCATTACCCCAGCACCCGCACTGTCTCCCCGTCCCACACCGACACCATTACCCCAGCACCCGCACTGTCTCCCCGTCCCACACCGACACCATTACCCAGCACCCTCACTGTCTCCCCGTCCCACACCGACACCATTACCCCAGCACCCGCACTGTCTCCCCGTCCCACACCGACACCATTACCCAGCACCCGCACTGTCTCCCCGTCCCACACCGACACCATTACCCCAGCACCCTCACTGTCTCCCCGTCCCACACCGACACCATTACCCAGCACCCGCACTGTCTCCCCGTCCCACACCGACACCATTACCCCAGCACCCTCACTGTCTCCCCGTCCCACACCATTACACCAGCACCCTCACTGTCTCCCCGTCCCACACCGACACCATTACCCCAGCACCCGCACTGTCTCCCCGTCCCACACCGACACCATTACCCAGCACCCGCACTGTCTCCCCGTCCCACACCGACACCATTACCCCAGCACCCGCACTGTCCCCGTCCCACACCGACACCATTACCCCAGCACCCGCACTGTCTCCCCGTCCCACACCGACACCATTACCCAGCACCCGCACTGTCTCCCCGTCCCACACCGACACCATTACCCCAGCACCCTCACTGTCTCCCGTCCCACACCGACACCATTACCCAGCACCCTCACTGTCTCCCCGTCCCACACCGACACCATTACCCCAGCACCCTCACTGTCTCCCCGTCCCACACCGACACCATTACCCCAGCACCCTCACTGTCTCCCCGTCCCACACCGACACCATTACCCAGCACCCTCACTGTCTCCCCGTCCCACACCGACACCATTACCCCAGCACCCGCACTGTCTCCCCGTCCCACACCGACACCATTACCCCAGCACCCGCACTGTCTCCCCGTCCCACACCGACACCATTACCCCAGCACCCGCACTGTCTCCCCGTCCCACACCGACACCATTACCCCAGCACCCTCACTGTCTCCCCGTCCCACACCGACACCATTACCCAGCACCCTCACTGTCTCCCCGTCCCACACCGACACCATTACCCAGCACCCGCACTGTCTCCCGTCCCACACCGACACCATTACCCAGCACCCTCACTGTCTCCCCGTCCCACACCGACACCATTACCCCAGCACCCGCACTGTCTCCCGTCCACACCGACACCATTACCCCAGCACCCTCACTGTCTCCCGTCCCACACCGACACCATTACCCCAGCACCCTCACTGTCTCCCCGTCCCACACCGACACCATCATACCCCAGCACCCGCACTGTCTCCCCGTCCCACACCGACACCATTACCCCAGCAGCACTGTCTCCCCGTCCCACCTCCCCGTCCCACACCGACACCATTACCCCAGCACCCGCACTGTCTCCCCGTCCCACACCGACACCATTACCCAGCACCCTCACTGTCTCCCCGTCCCACACCGACACCATTACCCAGCACCCGCACCGTCTCCCCGTCCCACACCGACACCATTACCCCAGCACCCGCACTGTCTCCCCGTCCCACACCGACACCATTACCCCAGCACCCTCACTGTCTCCCCGTCCCACACCGACACCATTACCCCAGCACCCGCACTGTCTCCCGTCCCACACCGACACCATTACCCCAGCACCCGCACTGTCTCCCCGTCCCACACCGACACCATTACCCCAGCACCCTCACTGTCTCCCCGTCCCACACCGACACCATTACCCAGCACCCGCACTGTCTCCCCGTCCCACACCGACACCATTACCCCAGCACCCTCACTGTCTCTCCGTCCCACGACACCATTCCCAGCACCCTCACTGTCTCCCGTCCCACACCGACACCATTACCCCAGCACCCGCACTGTCTCCCCGTCCCACACCGACACCATTACCCAGCACCCTCACTGTCTCCCCGTCCCACACCGACACCATTACCCCAGCACCCGCACTGTCTCCCGTCCCACACCGACACCATTACCCAGCACCGCACCGTCTCCCGTCCCACACCGACACCATTACCCAGCACCCGCACTGTCTCCCCGTCCCACACCGACACCATTACCCAGCACCCTCACTGTCTCCCCGTCCCACACCGACACCATTACCCAGCACCCGCACTGTCTCCCCGTCCCACACCGACACCATTACCCCAGCACCCGCACTGTCTCCCCGTCCCACACCGACACCATTACCCCAGCACCCTCACTGTCTCCCCGTCCCACACCGACACCATTACCCCAGCACCCGCACTGTCTCCCCGTCCCACACCGACACCATTACCCAGCACCCTCACTGTCTCCCCGTCCCACACCGACACCATTACCCCAGCACCCTCACTGTCTCCCCGTCCCACACCGACACCATTACCCAGCACCCGCACTGTCTCCCCGTCCCACACCGACACCATTACCCAGCACCCTCACTGTCTCCCCGTCCACACGACACCATTACCCAGCACCCGCACTGTCTCCCCGTCCCACACCGACACCATTACCCAGCACCCGCACCGTCTCCCGTCCCACACCGACACCATTACCCAGCACCCGCACTGTCTCCCCGTCCCACACCGACACCATTACCCAGCACCCGCACTGTCTCCCCGTCCCACACCGACACCATTACCCCAGCACCCGCACTGTCTCCCCGTCCCACACCGACACCATTACCCCAGCACCCGCACGTCTCCCCGTCCCACACCGACACCATTACCCAGCACCCGCACCGTCTCCCCGTCCCACACCGACACCATTACCCAGCACCCGCACCTGTCTCCCCGTCCCACACCGACACCATTACCCCAGCACCCTCACTGTCTCACCGTCCCACACCACCACCATTACCCAGCACCCTCACTGTCTCCCCGTCCCACACCGACACCATTACCCCAGCACCCGCACTGTCTCCCCGTCCCACACCGACACCATTACCCCAGCACCCTCACTGTCTCCCGTCCCACACCGACACCATTACCCAGCACCCTCACTGTCTCCCCGTCCCACACCGACACCATTACCCAGCACCCTCACTGTCTCCCCGTCCCACACCGACACCATTACCCAGCACCCGCACTGTCTCCCCGTCCCACACCGACACCATTACCCAGCACCCGCACCGTCTCCCGTCCCACACCGACACCATTACCCCAGCACCCTCACTGTCTCCCCGTCCCACACCGACACCATTACCCCAGCACCCTCACTGTCTCCCCGTCCCACACCGACACCATTACCCAGCAACGCACTGTCTCCCCGTCCCACACCGACACCATTACCCAGCACCCGCACTGTCTCCCCGTCCCACACCGACACCATTACCCCAGCACCCGCACTGTCTCCCGTCCCACACCGACACCATTACCCAGCACCCTCACTGTCTCCCGTCCCACACCGACACCATTACCCAGCACCCGCACTGTCTCCCCGTCCCACACCGACACCATTACCCCAGCACCCTCACGTCTCCCCGTCCCACACCGACACCATTACCCAGCACCCTCACTGTCTCCCCGTCCCACACCGACACCATTACCCAGCACCCGCACTGTCTCCCCGTCCCACACCGACACCATTACCCAGCACCCGCACTGTCTCCCCGTCCCACACCGACACCATTACCCAGCACCCTCACTGTCTCCCGTCCCACACCGACACCATTACCCCAGCACCCGCACCGTCTCCCCGTCCCACACCGACACCATTACCCAGCACCCGCACCGTCTCCCCGTCCCACACCGACACCATTACCCAGCACCCTCACTGTCTCCCCGTCCCACACCGACACCATTACCCAGCACCCGCACTGTCTCCCCGTCCCACACCGACACCATTACCCAGCACCCTCACTGTCTCCCCGTCCCACACCGACACCATTACCCCAGCACCCGCACTGTCTCCCGTCCCACACCGACACCATTACCCAGCACCCGCACTGTCTCCCCGTCCCACACCGACACCATTACCCCAGCACCCGCACGTCTCCCCGTCCCACACCGACACCATTACCCAGCACCCGCACTGTCTCCCCGTCCCACACGACGACACCATTACCCAGCACCCGCACCGTCTCCCCGTCCCACACCGACACCATTACCCCAGCACCCGCACTGTCTCCCCGTCCCACACCGACACCATTACCCCAGCACCCTCACTGTCTCCCCGTCCCACACCGACACCATTACCCAGCACCCGCACTGTCACCCCGTCCCACACCGACACCATTACCCAGCACCCGCACTGTCTCCCCGTCCCACACCGACACCATTACCCCAGCACCCGCACTGTCTCCCCGTCCCACACCGACACCATTACCCAGCACCCTCACTGTCTCCCCGTCCCACACCGACACCATTACCCCAGCACCCACACTGTCTCCCGTCCCACACCGACACCATTACCCAGCACCCTCACTGTCTCCCCGTCCCACACCGACACCATTACCCAGCACCCGCACTGTCTCCCCGTCCCACACCGACACCATTACCCCAGCACCCGCACTGTCTCCCCGTCCCACACCGACCCCATTACAGCACCCTCACTGTCTCCCCGTCCCACACCGACACCATTACCCCAGCACCCTCACTGTCTCCCCGTCCCACACCGACACCATTACCCAGCACCCGCACTGTCTCCCCGTCCCACACCGACACCATTACCCCAGCACCCGCACTGTCTCCCCGTCCCACACCGACACCATTACCCAGCACCCTCACTGTCTCCCCGTCCCACACCGACACCATTACCCAGCACCCTCACTGTCTCCCCGTCCCACACCGACACCATTACCCCAGCACCCGCACTGTCTCCCCGTCCCACACCGACACCATTACCCCAGCACCCGCACTGTCTCCCCGTCCCACACCGACACCATTACCCAGCACCCGCACTGTCTCCCCGTCCCACACCGACACCATTACCCAGCACCCGCACTGTCTCCCCGTCCCACACCGACACCATTACCCCAGCACCCTCACTGTTCCCCGTCCCACACCGACACCATTACCCAGCACCCGCACTGTCTCCCCGTCCACACCGACACCATTACCCAGCACCCGCACTGTCTCCCCGTCCCACACCGACACCATTACCCCAGCACCCTCACTGTCTCCCCGTCCCACACCGACACCATTACCCCAGCACCCGCACTGTCTCCCCGTCCCACACCGACACCATTACCCCAGCACCCGCACTGTCTCCCCGTCCCACACCGACACCATTACCCCAGCACCCTCACTGTCTCCCCGTCCCACACCGACACCATTACCCCAGCACCCGCACTGTCTCCCCGTCCCACACCGACACCATTACCCCAGCACCCTCACTGTCTCCCCGTCCCACACCGACACCATTACCCAGCACCCGCACTGTCTCTCCGTCCCACACCGACACCATTACCCAGCACCCGCACTGTCTCCCCGTCCCACACCGACACCATTACCCCAGCACCCGCACTGTCTCCCCGTCCCACACCGACACCATTACCCCAGCACCCGCACTGTCTCCCCGTCCCACACCGACACCATTACCCCAGCACCCTCACTGTCTCCCCGTCCCACACCGACACCATTACCCCAGCACCGCACTGTCTCCCCGTCCCACACCGACACCATTACCCCAGCACCCTCACAGTCTCCCCGTCCCACACCGACACCATTACCCAGCACCCTCACTGTCTCCCCGTCCCACACCGACACCATTACCCAGCACCCTCACTGTCTCCCCGTCCCACACCGACACCATTACCCAGCACCCTCACTGTCTCCCCGTCCCACACCGACACCATTACCCAGCACCCGCACTGTCTCCCGTCCCACACCGACACCATTACCCAGCACCCTCACTGTCTCCCGTCCCACACCGACACCATTACCCCAGCACCCGCACTGTCTCTCCGTCCCACACCGACACCATTACCCAGCACCCGCACTGTCTCCCGTCCCACACCGACACCATTACCCAGCACCCGCACTGTCTCCCCGTCCCACACCGACACCATTACCCAGCACCCGCACTGTCTCCCCGTCCCACACCGACACCATTACCCCAGCACCCTCACTGTCTCCCGTCCCACACTGACACCATTACCCCAGCACCCTCACTGTCTCACCGTCCCACACCGACACCATTACCCCAGCACCCGCACCGTCTCCCCGTCCCACACCGACACCATTACCCCAGCACCCGCACTGTCTCCTCGTCCCACACCGACACCATTACACCAGCACCCGCACCGTCTCCCCGTCCCACACCGACACCATTACC
>NW_026868140.1:0-70889 GCF_020745735.1 Hemiscyllium ocellatum | reverse complement strand
CATCGGAAAAAAGACACGAGCAACTTCCATACGCGACCTTTGAAACCAATAGTCTCCTGGTGCATTCTCTCCAGTGTCGGCATGAGCTTATTCTGGATGCTTTGGTATCCCCACAATCCAAAGATGTCATGTCAGGTGTATTGGCCTGATAAATTGTTATAGTTTTCAGGGATGTGTGGGTTAGGTGCCTTAGTCGGGGTAGATGTGTAACAATAGGTAAAGGAATGGGTCTGGGTAGGTTACTCCTCGTAGGGTCGGTGTGGACATGTTGGGTCGAATGCCTGTTTGCATACTGTATGGATTGTAATTCTAAACCCAATTTGGTATTATCGACTTAGAACCAGACAAGAGACCCCAGTTTGCTATAGACCAACCAGACCGCCTCAAACTATTTTAAGAAGGTACTTGGATGCCAATCTTTCCTTATTTTAAAGGTAGATGTGAAGTGGGAGTTCAGATGTGATGCTACTAGTCAAACCACTCACCATTAAGTAAAACGCAATATATTTAAACACTCTAAAGAAAATCCAGACAAAATGAAGAGGAATTTAGATAACTTAAATATTGGAAATCTTAACCAAATAATGGATGCAGTACCTTCTACAAATGAACTTTTCCAATATACTAACATCACCTAAACACACCCCTTGGTAAAAAAGGAACATTCAGACATGTGTTCCTGCATACGGTTCTCCAATCCAGGAGGAAACAGCATCAAGTGAGGTTCCAGAGAGAATAGCAGCTCGGGATAATTTACTAAAACTTCCAACCTTCTGGGACCCCAAGCACCTGGTGATTGTTATAGCTACAATAAAAAGAAACCTAGAAAGCCTGGTCTGTGCCAGCTGGCCATGTTACTACAATTTATTTTAAAAACCCTAAAAGCCCGGTAATTTATTTACTTGAGCCGTTTTCAGTAGGCAGTTTGGCCTTAAGATCTCTTACTAAAAAAAAGGATAAAATAAACTTTTATTAAAAAAAAGTGACAGCATTATCAGGCAATTTAGATGCCTGGTCCTTTACTCAGTGGGCTTCCTCGTGTTACTGATCGCAAGATCACCAGAGAGGGACAGCCACAGGTACTGACCAAGTTACAACGATGTTTCTCATAACTTCTGAAACACGCCTATCCATGGACCATCATATGGGACATACCAGGAAGTGAACAACCGCTTATCACACCCCATTTCATTATTTCTGAGCTACACAATGCCAGCACTCGATACACTAGGGAGCCAAAACCCAAGGCCAGGGAAAGATACAAAGGGACAGAGAGATTCACATTAACGACTGAAATAGACAGTTAATTAACTGAAAAGATGTTGTGGAAATATGGGGAAAAAGTCAGAGCAGTGGGACTAATTGGAGAAGTGAGGTCTTCGTGAGTAAAATTACAAGAATGAGAACATTCAATAAAGGCATTGCCAGATAAGCTGAAATGGTTTGTTACATCAAATTCTGAATCTGCTTCATAGAACACCACAAACAACATTAACTGGGACAAGATGACATCCCCGCATGGAGGGCTGTGCAGATCATGCTCGCGTGTTGCTCAGTAAATTGCACTATCTGCCCAGTAGGGGAAGGTTTGCTCTCTCTGCTTGTGTGTGTGTTCATCAGAGAGAGAGAGAGAGAGAGAGAGAGAGTGCATGTGTGCGCGTGATTAACGTGGTTAAATGAGAAACTCATTGTCTGAGAAAAAAACGCACATGAGGAAAACAATTTTAAATACGAACAACTGGCAGGCTTTTTATTAATCAACAGAGAGAACGAGGGAAGTTTCATGGACAGATAAGGTAAAGTGTTTGAGAATGTTAAAATAAAGGCATTGCCAGACACAACAGCAATATACGTCAGCGTGCATGAATGACAGATGGGTGGGAGTTTGGTGTGAGTCTGAATCAGATTTGTTTGGGCAGGTTTGAAGCCGGGAGCATCAGCAGCAGATTCTTGCCTTCATTAAGACTGCATTTCATATCTCAAGATTCAAACAGCAGATGGAATCAACCAGTGAGACATATTCTGGAGTGATGAGTATTTCAAGTTAGAAATGGTCAAGGAGTGGTGTCAAGAATCCGCTCAGTGTCAAAGGGATCTCCCACATTTGTGACGTGTCTGCTTCTGCTGCAGATATTGTCCAGGGATGGGATGGAAACAGTAGAGGAAGTGAAATTTGTAACCAGAACAGTAGACAATGGCCTCCATGCTCTTAACAGCAAAGGCAATGATATAATGAATTGTGGTTCTCCCCTGAAACAGAATAGGTCAACATAGAGACCCGGAGTAACACTGCCAGAGCAGAGAGCGAGACAGTAATTGAACACCTTCATTGATGTCAGTTAGTAGTGGTCTGTAAAGTGAATATCTGGATTGAGAGATTCCACAGGAACAATAATTTTGGCAAGAAGTGTAGACTATATGAAATAACAGTAATACAGTCATAACTGGTTTATAGAAAACAACATCTGGACAGTGACACTCACCAGGAACACCAACGATAGCCAGGAAGGGATAATAGAAGTATTTAAAAATGAGAAGAGCGTAATAGATCCGCCATGATAATGACAACCACTCAACTGCAGAAAGATACCAAACATAATATGATAAGCTCCTGTCTATTGTTGGAATATTCCAGCCTAATGTTCTCAAACTCTGATCCATTGTTGGAACATTCCCGTCTAATGTTCTCTCCTAAGAGTCTGATCTCTCCTCCCCCACTCTCTGGATCTGCTGATCCCCGGCAGTGCTGTCGGTGATGGTCCCGCTTATGTTGTGGGTTGACACATTGTACGGAGGCTATTTATCATTAAAAGATGGAAACTCTCCACTGTGATAATTAGAATCCATGGAGGTTGGCATTAATCACAGTCACTGAACAAACAGACTCTGTTAACAAGTTCCATACATCACTTTTCATTTATTGGTTTTGGATGGAATAGTTGAAGGTTGCTGAGGGATGGACCATAAATCTTTCAATCTTTTTAATCTTTTTTTTCCCTTGTATATGAGAATATTAACAGAACACTGCAGCAGTCTATATATGTCCCACTCTGTTTATGAAAGGAGGCGGTTATAAATAAAAACAGATCGGCTGCATAATAAGAAGTCGGGTGGGCAAGTTTCTAGATACCTGAACACAAAGTGCGGTACTTATTGACCAGTGTGAGGCTACTCATGGTTTTAATGCCCTGTTATCAAATCCTTTCATAACTTTGAGACAGAGCATTGAGACTGCTACTCAGGAACTGGCCAAAACAATTCTGTTCCTATGGGCCTTACAGAGGGATAAGAGAAAGCCATTCAGCCCATATTAGTCTGTTGCTACTTGAAAAGGTGGAAAACTGGAATATTGGCGCATTTTGCCAACAGAATCATTCAAAACAAAGAGATGTGTCACTGCAGCTGTATGAGCTGTTACTGAGAGGGCACCTGGAGTACATTGTGTTCTCTGTGTTTCTGTAACTGAGAATGGTTGGACCACCATTAGATACAGTTTACCGGCAGTGCGTAATCCACGGGTTGCTGTGTCATTTGATGTCTCGGGTCTGTTACACAGGGACAGGAGGATGCCATGAAGTCTCTTGAGTCTATTTCAGAGGGACATGAGGAGGTCATTCAGCCTCTCCAGTCTATTACAGAGGGACAGGAGGAGCCAATTCAGCCTCTCGAACCTGTTCCAGAGGGGCAGGAAGTGTTTATTTAACTTTCAAATCTGTTACACATAAATATTAGTTTCAAACTAGTTGTGGAATAGAAACGACCTGATGTAAACATTAAAGTTCCTACTTTGAATAAGGTCAATTTTGAAAGTGTTAGGTGAGCCCTGTGAAAGGTTAATTAGGATACCCTATTCGCAGGTAAAGGGATGGTTGGAAAATGCAAGGCGATTACAACTTGGTGTCAGAGAGTCCAGAACCATCGTGTTCCTATTAGTGAGATGGGCAAGGCTGGTGGGTGCAGGGAGTGCTGGATGGCTAGATATATTGATGCTCTGGTCAAGGTAAGGAAGGAGGCATATGTCAGGTAAACAGAACTGAGATCAAGTGAGTCCCGAGAGGGGTATCAGGGAAGTAAGTGTATAGTGAATGGGGAACTCCAGCTAGAAAAATATGGACATGAGATGGCTTTAGAAATAGGGTTAACGAGGCATTGAAGCAACAGTACACGTCTTTTAATGGCAAAATATTAACTAGGGAGAGAATAGGGCACCTTACAGGTCAGTAAGGCTACCTATGTGCGTAACCATAGGAGATGGGAGGGTCACTAAACAAGTATTTCTCCTCAGTATTTGATGTAGAGGAGATTACAACAGTGAGAGAAGGAAGAAATATATTTTAAATAGTATCTATATTACAAGGAGATATCGGATATTTTAAAACATACAAAGGTGAACAAATCCCTGTGATCTGATCAGTTGTATCCCAGAAGTTTGTGGGAAGCTCGGAAAGAGTTTGTTCATCCTTTTGCTGATATATCTGTATTATTGATTTACACTGGTGAGGTGTCAAAAGACTGGAGGGCTGCTAACATAGTGTCATTATTTAAGAAAGTAAGGAAAATACAGCTAACTATAGATTGGTGAGCCTGACGTCAATGGTGACTAAATTGTTGGCGGTGGGGGCGGGGGGGGGGGGCGGTGTTGAGGGAAAAGATGTATATGCATTTGGAAAGACAAGGACTGAAGAGAGCTTTGTACATTTGAGACCACGTCTCAATTTTTTGAGGAAGTGAAGAAGATGATTGATGACAGCAGGACAGTGGATGTTATCTTTATGCAATTCAGTAAGAAAACCAAAATGTTCTACATGGTAGACTAGTCATCAAGGTTAGACTGCCTGGAATCCTGGAGAGCTCGTCATTTAGGCCCAACTTTTTCTTGAATATTGGAGACAGGGCGTGACAGTGGACGTTTGTTCATTGAACTTAGAGACCTGTGACTAGTGGCGTGCCACAAAGATCAATAGTGAGTCTTTTGTTGCTTATGCAAATCATTTGTACTTGAGTAAGTGAAGTATGGTCAGTAAGTTTGTAGATAATTCCAATTTTGGTGGTAATGTCGACAGTGAAGAATAATGTCTCAGAATATAATGAGACGTTGATTAGGTGAGCTGAGGAGTGGCAGATGGAGTTTATTTTAGATAAATGTGAGGTGTTGCATTTTGGCAAGAAATATCAGAGTAAGAAATATAGGTAGGGTCCTGTTGAAAGTTGCCAATCAAGGATAACTCCATAGAAATTATGGAATCCCTACAGTGAGGAAACAGGCTAGTCTACCCATCGAGTCCACACCGATCCTCTCAACAGTATCCCACTGGACAAACCCCTACCCTATCCCTCTGAGCCTGCATTTCCCATGGCTAACCCACACATCCCAGGGTACCATGCACAATTTAGGATGGTTAATCTACCCTTACCTGTATATCTTTATACTGTCGGAGGAAAACATAGTACCCGGAGTAAACTCATACAGACAAGGGGAGAATGTACAAACACCACACAGTCAGTCATTCTCGGATGGAATTAAACCCAGATCGCTGTCCTGTGAGGCACCTTATGGTGCAGGTTTTCAGTTCCTTGAAAGTGCCGTCATAGGTAGACAACATAGTGAAGAAGGCACTTGGTGATCTTCCCTTTATTGGTGTGTGCTTTGACTCTAAGCATTTGCATGACGTGTTGGATCTGTACAGGATATTTGGCCACTTTTGTAATATTGCCTTTAATTCTGGTCTCCCTGCTGTCGGGGAGATGTTGTCAACATTGAAAGGGTGCAGAATAGTTTAAAAAGAATGCTGCAGGTGTAGGAGGGTTAGAGTTACAGGGAGAGTTTGAATAGGCTGGGGCTACTTTCAAGTATTGAGGCTGAGGTGTGACGTTAAAGTGGTTTATAAAATCATGAGGGTCATAGATAAGGTAAACAGTCAATGTCTTTTCCCAGGATAGACGAGTCCAAATATAGATGACAAAGGTTTAAGGTGAGAGGAGAAAGATTTAAAAAGGGACGCTAAAACAACATTTTCACACAGACACTTCTGTGTGTATGGATTGAACAGCCAAAAGAGGTAGTGGGGGCAGGTACAGTTACACCTTTTAAAAAGGATTTGGATGTATACATGCATGGGAAGTGTTTAGAGGAAGATGGGCCAACTGCTGGCAAGGGGGAACGAGATTAATTTAGGATATTTGGTCGGTATGGATGACCAGACCGCAGGATCTTTTTCTGTGCTGTGCATCTCTGAGAGTCTATTGACCCTTGAGTGTTTAACATGGGAACAGAAGGAGGTTATTCCGCTTCTGAATACTGTCAGTCAGCTTGTTTGCTCAATTACTGACAGTCAAATACAAAAATAAATCATTCAGATTTTGATGGTGTTTTACAGAAACAGGATAAGGGCTTTTACTCAAGAAAAACGGTAAAGAATGTGAAGAGGCTTCAGTCCCTCAACTCCATTCCACAGAAGCAGCAGTTGAGCACAGACCTATTGGAGCCTGTTACTGTGGAGCAGGAGGAGGACATCTACTTTCACACAACATCGATTAGGGACACAGGAACAGGAGGCAGTGACTCAACATGCTCGTGAATGGGACACAGGAACAGGAGGCAGTCATTCAACTCCGCGAGACTGAGACACAGGAACAGGACGGGGACACAGGAACAGGAGACAGTCATTCAACTGCTCGAGGCTGGGACACAGGGTCCAAACACAAGATTGAAAACAAAAAATAAAGGTATTGCCAGATGTTTAGCTCTCTCACATTGGCAATCCAACTCACATAACCACTCCATCCATTATACTTTCAGGATGGAGCATTGAGTAGATCCGACTAGCGTACTGCTGAATGCAACCCAGCAATACCCAGAATGGAACTCTGTGCAGCCCACACCAATACTTGATCTATTATCATGGGCTAAATGTCCAGCGTGGGGAGCTGTGCAGACTACACTTGTTCGTTCTTATCTCAATCCAGGCATGTAGCATTGTTCGGTAACACTGTATTAGGTCGCTGCCCAGTGTGGGGAAACTTGCAGCCAAATGTTGGAAGTGACAGAATGTGCAGCTCCAATCCATTTACAGCTCCATATCTCCACTATGCCTGCGATGGAGAAACGTCAATGGAAACAGTTTAAGGCGAGTATCACATCAGTATTTAAAGTTGAAATAACTGAGATAATATCCAATGATGTTTCGTGAATGGTACGAAGTCGTTAGAGGGGGATGGTAATGTTATAGCGGTTGCAATATAAGCCTCCAAATTAACAATGGGAATTAAGGAAGAAATATACAGGGAGACTGGGGAGACTTGCAGGAGAAACAGGATTGTTATAATAGGTGATTTCAATTTTCCGAACATAGACTGGGACTTCCAGATGGTCAAGAACTTAGATGGAACGTAATTTGTTAAGTGTGTTCAGGAAAGTTTCCACAATCAATATATAGAATAACCTACTCGGGAAGGAACAAATTCGACCTACTGTTGGGAAATAGGGCAGGATAGGTGGAGATAAAGTGGGGGAGCATTTTGGGAAAAGTGGTTAGAGTTGTATTAATTTTAAAATAGTTATGGGAGGGTCAACATTGATCCACAGATTCAACTTTTAAATTTTGGCAAGGCGTATGTTGTTGGAATTAGACAGGGGATTGCAGGGGATGATTGGAGTTGTTTGTTTCGAGGTAAAAGGATTTTGAGCAAGTGGGAGGGCTTTAAAAGTGAGATAGCTCGAGTTCAAGGTTTCCATTTTCCTGTGAGGGTGAAGGCAATGTGAGACTGGAAGAGAGAACCCTGGATGTCAAGAGATATTGAGGCTCTGACCAGAAAAAAAGGAGGCGTGGCTCAGGTTCAGGCAGCTCGGATCAAGGGAATCCCTGGAGGTATACAGGGGATAGAGGAGTTTACTGAAGAAGGAAATCAGCAAGGTGAAAGGGGGTATGGGATAGCCTTGGCTGAGAAATTTAGAGAGAATCCAAATTCAGTATAGTAAAGATAAAGAACAACTAGGGAGAGAATAGGATGCTTTAAAATCCAAAATAGGCATGCATGTGTAAAACCTCAAGAGATTGGTGAATTCCTCAATTTCCCCTCTGTGTTTACCATGAAGAAAGACATGAAGACCTGTGACCTTTAGGAGGTTAGTTGTCAAATCTTGGTACTGTCCATATCAGAGTAGAGTTTCTGTTGGACTTATTAGAATGCACAAAGTCAGACAAATCTCTTGGCCCTAACCAGATATATCCAAGAGCACTGCAAGAGGCGAGAGATAAAGCTTACGGGCCAAGATACCGGAAGTCTGGGCGGTAGCAAACGTTGTGCCTTATTCAAGAATGTCTGCAAAGAAAAGCCCAGGAAAGATAGACCAGTAAACTTCACACCTGTTTTCGCTAAACCACTCGAGAAGCTTCTGAAAGATAAAATGTGCATGCATTTGGAAATACAGAGTTTGACTTGGAGCAGTCAGCATGGTTTTGTGCGTGGCAGATCCTGCCTTACAAATTTTGTAAGAGGTTTTTGAGGAAGTGACCAGGGGCGTTGACGAGCGCAGGGTGGTAGACATCTTCTATTTGGATTTCAGTAAGACCTTTGATAAGGATCCACATAGTAGGCCACTCTAGAAAGTTAGATCGCATGAAATCCAAGGTGAACTGGCAAAGCGACACTATTGGCTTGATGTTATGAAGCAAACGGCTATGGTGAAGGTATGCTTGTCGGACTGGAAGCCTGTGACAATTGGAATACCTCAGGGGTCGGTCCTGGGCCCATTGCTGTTTGTTATCTATATCAATAATTTGGACTAGAGTGCACAATGCAAGGTTTCTATGTGTGCAGATGACACTAAAATTAGAGACATCGTTTATAGCAAGGAACGGTATCAGAAATTGCAGCAGTACGTTGACCAGCTGGGAAAGTGGGACAGAATTAGCAAATGGAGTTTAATATAGATAAGTGTGACGTCTTGCATTTTGGAAAGTCAAATCTGGGTAGGAGTTTAATGATGAATGACAGGGACTTAAGGAGTGTAGTGGAACAAAAGGACATTGGAGATCAGGTGCATGGTTATCTGAAATTTGAGTCACAGATACACAGGACAGTGAAGAAGGCTGTTGGCACACTGGCCTTCATCAGGGCATTGAGTATAGAAGTTGGAACGTTATGTTGCAGTTGTACAGAATGTTGGTAAGGCTGCAGTTGGAGTATTGTGTTCAGTTTTGTTCACCTTGCTGTAGAAAGGATATTATTGAACAAAAAAGAATGTAGAAGGAATTTACAAGGATGTTTCTTGGGCTAAAGGGTTGAGTTATAGGGAGAATTCTGGACAGGTTAGAACTTATTTCTTTACAGCGTAGGAAACTGAGAGGGTTCTTATAGAAGCATAGATTTTATCAAATCATGAGAGGCGTGCTCAGGGGTGAATACTTCAATTTTTTACAAGGTTGGGGAATCGAAGACGAGAGGACATCTGTTCATGTTTGGAGAGGAAAAAAATAAACAGGAACCTGAGGGTCATCTTTTTTACGCAGAGTGTGGTACCCACATGGACTGAGCTGCCAGTGGAAGTAATTAAAGTGGGTACAATAACAACATTGAAAAGGCATTTGGACAAATACACAGATAGGAAAGGATTAGATGGATACAGAGCAAGGGCAGGGAAATGGCAGATTGGCAGATAAGGGACAATTACACATGGTTTGTTGACGGAGCATGGCGGGTGTATTAGATGGGTGAGTACAGAGGGAGAACATTCTCTTCCCAGAAGGAGCCACAGCACTAGACCCATCAAGCATGGTCTGAGTTCCGCGCCCAGCTCAGTGCAGTATTTGAGGTCTGAAGAAATGTCCAGCAATACAGGACAAGCATCAATAACCTTCCCTGCTCTGTCAGGATGAGTGTCACCGTATTCTCTCTGCTCCCTCACATCACTGTATATCTGTAATCACACCTACCCCTGAAAAAGGCTCATGGTCCCCCAATCTAATAACTGCATGCAACACTTACTCTCTCTCTCTATCTCTCGCCTTTGCAAAACATCCCACACAGTTATAGAATATTCTGGAGAATGCCGATTATGGAATGTTCCAGATAATGTTCCAAATAATTCCCAGTTTCAGGAAAATGGCAGTTTCCCAGTGTGTAACACATAAGAGGAAGGAGTAGAGAAGTACGTTTTTCAAATCACACACAGTTCAAACCATGCTGAGGCCATTCAGCCCTTCAAACGTGGTCTAGCATTTAATAAGGTCCCCGCTGAACTGATGGTCTTCTCAGCTCCATGTTACAGGAACTTTCAACCATTCAACTCCCTGGGTCCTGTCCATGGCCAGACAGCACTCAGGCACTTTTATCCCGGGTTTTTTCAAGCGCCTGTTTGAGGGCATTTCCCATGGTTACGGATAACTAACAATATATTCCATCATTTTATACTTTCATGCAACGGTCAGCATGCTGTACACAGACCGAACAAAAATATACACTTATTTTATGGTTATAGATATCAATCACACTTAGTAAATCTGGTTATGTCACTTGACTCACCTAAATGATATTAAACCAAAAAGAGCTTCTAAACACGTCTTGTTATAAAACACAATTTCGAGCAGAGAACGTTTTTACCCTCAGCCTTTATCTTGACTGGTATCTGAATTGTACCACCTTTCTTGTTATGAATGTTTCTCTTACCCTTTGTGACTTTTTCTGTCTGTAACAGCTACATAATTCTCCCACTCAGTTGGCTGGACGGCTGGTTTGTGATGCAGAGGGAGAGCACCACCGCAGGTTCAGTTCCTCACACTGACGGAGGTTACCATGAACAGGACGCTCTCTCACCCTCACCCCATCACCCGAGGTGTGGTGGCCCTCAGGATAAACCACCATGAGTGGTCTCTCTAATGAGCTTCCTTTGGGAGACTATTCTATCAATGTTAGCATTTTAAATTAAAAATATTTTTATTGATAAAGAAATTTTTAATATTATAATAAACCAATAACAACACAACTCAAATAACTGAAAAAAAACCTTCCAATTGCATGTACATACAAAACAAGTTAAAACACTACACAGACAGAAGAAAAAACAGAACTAAACAATAAATAAAGATTAAATAATACAGCTCAGCATAACATGAAGATAGCTCTCGTTCATCAAGAGCATTAACTTTTATGTTCATAGTTCATTAAACAATATCATCATGGCTGTATAAAAGCCCTTCTTAGAGCGGCAGATATGCCTGTATCGCAGTAACCCAAAAAGGGCTGCCGTGTCTTATATATAGCTATGTTTTTTGGTGCACCATACTGGTGAGAAAGTCCAAAGGGATATTCTCCATGGAGAGCTTAAGACGAACCAACAGGCACGGTTGGGTGGGGGGGGGGGGGGGGTGGGGGTGGAGGTAGCGCGGTTCAGACATCCAACACAACACATACTTGTCCTAGCACGGAAAGTAAGGATATGATTTCTTTCACATCTACATCTGTGTAAAGTACCCGGGGCAGGCCCACGAAAGGAGAAACCAGGTCCATCTCCAATTCAGTCCCTAAGACCCATTCTATCACATCTGACACAGTGCTCCAACATAGATGAAGCCTGCAACAGGACCACAAGCAATGAGTAAGAGTGCCTCTAGTCATTCTGCATTTAGAACATGATGAAGATAATCCCACTGTGCATTTTGAGAGACAATCTGGAGTCAGATAGACTCTATGAAGAATTTTCAACTGCATGGAATGGGTCCTATTACAGATCAAAATCCTTCCAGCATTTTCACAAATATTCTCCCATGTCTCCGAAGTGTTCTGAACCCACAAGTCTCTCTCGCAGACAACACAAAGCTGTACAGTCTCGTCTGAGGGGACACTTTCCAACCAATGATAAAGGGTACTGACAGAGAGTGTATTCGAAGCAATAGGCACCCTCTTCCCTCTATCGGATCTGTAAGAGTCTGTTAAAAGTGTGTGGTTTTTTTTGATAGCAATTCTCTGATCTGGAACAAAATACAGAAGAGGACTCTACTAGGTAGTCCATACTTACGAGTTATTTGATCAAATGATATCATTCTTTCTCATCAAATGAAATGTGGTGGCTCAATAGATAGTACTGTAGCCTCGCAGCACCAGGATCCAAGATGCGCAGGTTAGATGAATTGGCTATTGATAAAGCACCCATAGTGTTCAGGGATGAGAAGGTTGGGGCATCAGTCAGGGTAAATATAGGATGGTAGGGGAATGGTTCTGGGTGGGCTACTCTTCAAAGGGTCGACGTGGACTTGCTGGGCCCAAGGGCTTGTATCCACACTGTAGGGATTCTACTAATTCTAAATCACTCAAGCAAGGTACACCCCTGGCTGCCCACAGTTTAAATCTGGAATCCATTATCCCCAGTTGACAACTTGGTATACCACCATAGGGGTAACAAACATGGATATGGCTGTATTGTCCTCGAACTGATGCATTGTCATTCATGCTTTAACTTTATTGATACTTTTTGGGTTATGACAATACTCCATAACTACTGTCATTTTGTCTCAGAACAACAGACTAATAAGGGTTCACTTTGTCTGAGAGCGTTCAATATCTAACCGTATTGACGCTGAGTCCTCAGCGTCCCAGACACTAATATAGGATAATTAAAGCTTAATTGACAGTTTTTAATCTGGGACATCTACTCCCCACACTCTGTGGGGTAGTTGCAATTTGGTTAGCTTGATAAAGAGTCGCTTATGATGCCAAATAAAAGAGCTAAACCAGCCATTAAGTCTCTTAATATCTGCCTGGGAAACATCAAAGGAAGCATGCACACGGGGTGTAGCAAATAAGGAAGGACATTCATTTTAAGAACAGCTATCCAACCTAGCCAGGATGTTGGAAGTGCAGCCCATTTTCGAAGTTCTTGTATAATTTTGTCAAACAAATGGACATAGTTCACGTTAAATACATTTTCAAAAACGGATGTAATCAATATACCGAAATAGAGAAACTCCCCACTCCCGTAACCACTTAAAAGGAAACCAGGATTTACCTTCAATATCAGGTATTTCCCTCAGACCTCCCATAGGGATGGCCACAAACTTTGTAAAATTAATCTTATAGCACGAAAAGGCGACAAGCGAATTAATGCATTACATCACGTGAGCTGCCGAAATTGTGTGATTTGACAAAAACATAAAACCCTCATCTGCATACAACATAATCTTATGTGACTTCTATCCCACTTCTGGGGCAGGTATGTTGGGGTAATATTCCCATTTGTAGCAGGATGCCACCGTGTCTAAGATTGTTTCAGGGATGGGGAAGAGATCATCCCTCGTGTGGCATTTGTGCGGGTTAATGAAGAAATTAAAATTGCTACTTGTGAGGTCGATCTGCCTCCAGACATCCACCAGCTCTCGTTCTGCACACAGACCCACTAATTGCTTACATTATAACGAGGATATTGGGGAACCTTTGGACATTCTGTCCACTGTGGGGCCATAAGACAGTTAAAATCTCCTTCTACAATATGTGCCACGATGCAAGATAACTTACTTTGGAAAATGCATCTACCAGGATTTTAAGAGGGTGCGCTGGGCATTTAGTGGGTGGGGCAAGAATCGTTCAAAATACAGTATTATTTCCCATAGTTCATGGAAGATACCTTCTAACTAGCATGGCTTCTCCCCTATGCCTAGTATTAAAAGACGAGAAATAAACCCGACCAAACCCGCCCTGCTGTAACGTCAAAATGTTCCTTGTCATCAAGGTGCATCTCCTGAAATAGGACAACATCCACCCTCTAGTTTTAAGACTAGAAAGTACATTTTTCCTCTTGACTGGCAGATGGTTCCCCTTAATGTTCCAGGTGCACCATTTAAGCACATCATTATCCATAACACATTGTAGCAACATTTTAACTCTAGAGTTTCACATCGAATTACACATCGCTGATCATTAATGAAGAAGACTCATCGAGCCTAAAAACTGTACAAACTAAAACTACTACAACTAACAAGCTCTCAAAACTTTCCAAAGCTAAAAACATAAAAAAAAACCAAAGAACAAAATAAAATCCAAAGTTCCAATGACGCTCGAAAGGGGAATTTACCTCCCCCGTCAACTGGGGACGCTTACATATCTTAAAACTTTATCTTCTGCCCGCTACCAATATGGAATCCTGGGCAATTAACAACAAAAATCGGGCTTGAACTGCCGTTCGATTGGCACTTAGCCATCACAACTACCTTTGTAACTCCCTCCAGCTTGAGCTGCACCCCAGACACAAGCAAAGAAGGAGAAAAAGAGTAGTAATACTAACGAAGAAGTTAAAAATGAGTACACCATCCAGTCCCGGCTATAATTTAATACTGGTTAATACTAGAAAAATCCAACAAAATTTCTTTAGGAGAAACATGATTATCTAAATATCCAGCTTACTTTAAAATGTCCATAAAGTTTTCGCTTTCTCTGGAGAGTCAGACGAGTTCGTGGATCCATTGAAAGCAATACAGAGCACCGCTGGGTACCGTAAGGAATACTGAATCAGAATTCCCTTGCACTTCTCTTAATCTCATCAAAAGATTTTCTTTCCTGAATCACCGCCGCTGAAGAGACCTGAAAGAACATAATCCTGGAGCTCTAGTGAATTAAACCCATCGGATCTTTCCCCTGGGTTCTGAAAGCTTCCATCCCTTTTGTTCATCCCCATAACTAAGTAATTGCGCAAGGACAGGATGAAGGCGTTAGTCTGAGTCTGACTACCGCGCCGTAATCTGATGAACTGTCTCAGTCTTCACCCGTCCCTCCTCAGTTTCGAAGTGAAGGGATCGCTGCAGCCAGTTCTTGAAAAAACTCACCAGCTGACCACCTTCTGTCCGCTCCAACAAACCGACGATGTGATTATTCTTCATCCTGCCCCTGTTCTGGAGGTCGTCATCTTGTTCAGTTAAGGTGCAGACCTGTTTTTCAAGAGCGAGGATCCTCTCCCGAGAGGAATCGATCACGGTCTCTGCCGCTTCAGTTCAGCACTTGGCATCGTCTGTCCTGTTTCCAAGTCTGTCAAGTTGCTGCTCATGTTTTTGGAGCACGGCTGAGAGCGGCTCTAGCCACGGCTGAACTGTTCTTCAATCATGCCGTCAATCATGTAACGTAACTTGATGAACTCAGTGACCAAGACCTGGTGAGTAACTGGGTCTATTGAAGAGCAGAGTGGGTTGCAGCTACAGCTTCAGGTATGCTCTATGCTTCTGACGGGTGCACCATGAGTTGGAACTGACTCGATCCTTTCCCGTGTTTTGTCATTGCCCTTTGACAAATCTGGATCACTAAAGATTCTATCGCTCTTTTAGTGCTGAATTTTAAGTAAACGGCTTGGATGGGTGGGTTAGAGAACCACTTTGCCCGTGTGTTGATGCAGAGCCCAGCAAAGCAGACCTTCTGGATCTCCGCCATTTTGTATTCCCCTTAACATTTTATCGATATTATCATTTCATTTTGCATTTATTCCTGGAGGTTCTGAAGCCGTGTTATTTGATACCACTGCCTACATCTCCCCCCACACAGCACATTGCTGCCCATTCCTCGATAATCCTTGACTCTGTTGTTATTTATGAACCTTCCGCCTGTGCCTCAAAAATATTCAGTATCTCTGCCTGCAATGGTCTGTGGGGAAGAGGTTTCCAAGAAAGAACAGCACTTTGAGAAAACAATTATAAACATTATGATCTGAGTGTGAGATTAGTTTTTTGTGTCTCCTTATCTGAGAAAGGATATAATTACATTGGAAGCAGTTCGGAGATATTTCATTTCACGTATTCCTGGGATGAAGGGCTTATATTATAAAGGCTTCAACAGGATACTCTTGGAATGAGATTGAAACATACAAGACCTTGATAAGCGTGGATTAGTATGTATCCACTGGGTGTTTGTAAAGTCCAAATTTATTGTCATTGTGATAGAACCTCTACAGTGTGGAGGCAGCAAATTCCGTCCATTAAGTCCACACTTACCCACCAAACAGCATCCCACCTGGACGTGCCCCCAATCTTATCCATGTAACCCTGCATTTCCCATAACTAACCAATCTAACCTACACTTCCCTGGGCACTATGGGCAATCCACTTTAAACTGCACATCTTTGGACTGTGGCAGGAAACTGGAGCACTGGGAGGAAACCCACACAGGCATGGGGAGAATGTTCAAACCACATAGAAGTTTCCCTGAGTTTGGAATTGAACCCAGCTCCTTGGTGATGTGAGGCAGCAGTGCTACACACAGATTCAACATATCTCTCTGTTAGTTCTGTTAGTAACTTGTGACTGACTAAAGAAATCTACCTGACTTGTTCTTATCACTGAACCTGACCCAGTCTGAGACATTTATTACCGGCCACATCAGCAACCTGGTTACATTGAAAATTTGTTGTGAGCAGTGGAAACGTGGGACTAGAAAAGGAAAAAGTGACACCCTCCATCCTCAGTCACAACTGGAGTGAGAAAAATAATCACAAAGTGGGAATTCATTCAGTGGGAATTCTCTTTCCAAGAAGTTTGAGATGGTTGAATCTTTATATTATATCGAGGCTGGCTTCGTCTGATTTTCCATAGACAGGTGAATCAGGGATAATGGTGCAAGGAGAGAAAAGTGCAGCTGGGACCATAATGAGATGAGCCACGACCTTATTTACTGGTGGAGTAGTGTCAAAGGGCCGAATAGTCCACTCATGTCCCTCAGCCCTATGTTGTGATGTTCCATTCTGCCCTTCGGACCAGGCACACAGGGGCAGATCAAGGCCACTCTGTTGGTTAGGTGCAGTTTTGGAATTGCACTTGGAAAATCCAGGCTGGGTCAGGAAGGGACACTTACCCCCAATCCCTGTTTCCAGGCTTCCCCTCTCTGCAACGTCTGCTCCAGATGTGGGTCGTGTTACAGACCCAGATTTACTGTGAATACAGCCCCCATACCCCACCCAGCGTTAACTCAAACAAATCCTCTGCTCACCCGAATGTAGTATTACACTACACAGCTTCCGGGAAAATAACCAGTTACTTTGCAAAAGCATAACATGTGAAATTAATAAATTGGAACGAGAGTAGGCTATTCAGCCCCTCAAGCTTGCCCTGTCATTTAATATGAACATGGCTGATCTACTCCAGGGCTAACTCCACTTTCTTGCCTACTCCTTGTATCTCTCCACACCTCTCTGGGTCAGGGAATTCCAGATATTCACTACCTTCTGAGAGAAGTCATCACTTTGCATCTCAGAGAGAAATCGATGTTCCATATTCGGTATCTATGTCCTCGTGTTTGAGACTCCACTCAGGAATGGTAACAACGTCTCAACATCTACCTTCTCAAGTCCCTTATGTTACTTGTATTTTTCATCTGTATCACTCCCCATTCATTTAAACCCGAATGAATAATCACCTCACCGTTTTAGAGATCCGCAATAACACCACCCTTTCATCCCTGGAAGCCGGCTATTGAACCAACCTAGTTACTTGCTGCATCAGCATGCTGACTTTATGTTTCCTACACAGGAACACTCCAATCCCTTTGTGCTGTTCCTTTTCTGGAAGTCGTCTCCATTAAATAACAGCCTTCATTTTGATTCTCAGTATCATCCTCAAACTCGGATGTAAATTGCACTCAGCTCTCTCCTTCAGGCTATCAATATAGAGTGTAAATAACTGATGTCATCGGACTGATAGCCGTGGTCCTCCAGCAGATACACCTTTATCATGAAGATCCATTAATCCTGACTCTCCGATTTCTATATGTTAAGCAATCATCATCCCATGTTAATATATTCTCCATCATCCTACGAGCTTCTGACTTGTGTAAGAACTTTTATTTTGTAATACCTTGTGGAAAAACTCTGGAAAGCCTGGTGTTCTAACAGATCACCTGTATCAAGTCTGCTTGTTACATTCTCAGGCATCTCCAGAAATACTTGCATGATTTTACAGGGAAAAATATAATTTCCCTTTTACAGACCCCCACTGACTCTGCGTGAAGCTTTTCTAAATGTCCATGCTGGCCAGGTTTTCCAAATTAAGCTCGTCCCATCTGCTTTCATTTGGCCCATAGGCCTCTCAATGTTTTCCATTCATATGTTTTATCCAAATGAGTTTTAAATGTTGTAGCTGTACTGGCATCCAGCACTCGTACTCTGGCAGTTCATTCCATACCCACACTACCCTCTGTGTAAAAACGTTGCCCCTTCGTCCCTTTTAATTCTTCCACCTTTCACCTTAAACCAATGCCTACAATGGCTGAACTCCCCCATCCCGTGGGCAATATCTTGGCTATTCACGCTATCCATACCTCACATGATTTTAGGAACTTCTATAATGTCATCCCTCAACCATCCCTCAAACTCCATCCAATACTAACTTCAAGAACAAGCATTTAAAGATAAATACTGCAAATTTGAAACGAGAGTAAACATGACAGGTAAATAATACTCAGCCCAAACTGCATACTGTGATTTGTTTTTTCTCCCTATTACAAAACTCAAGCAGCATGAAACGCTTACTAGTGCCAATAAGAAGTCAAGCACCTGATATCCTTTGTCTAAAGGAGGTGATGATCTCGACAGTGAAAACGTAATTATGGCCAGATCTTTATATGCCACATAGTCAACATTCTCCCTCCTGGCCTCCCTATGACCTTGTATGATTGTGTCTTCTTTATCTTGCACTCGATAGAGAGAACCCCTTTCCCCCAGTCACATCTTAATTTAAACCCATTTTATATAATCTTCTCGTTCACCACTGCTGAAAGCCGGAATATCTTTGCCACGCCCTCTTTCCCCTGTGACTTGTCTCCCACCTCGGGCAAGGTATTTAAAAGCCAAGTTTCCAATGCTTTTCAGTTGTGAAGAAGTGTCACACTGGGCTTGAAATGCAAACGCTGTTTCTCTGTCTCTGCAGATGCTGACAGATCTTTGGAGTTTCTGCAGAAATGAATAGGCACAGAACAAATTTTCGCAAAAAACTAACTATGGATACTGGTAATAAAAATACCAAACTTGCTTTAGAAACTGGGAGCTTTGTAGAGGGTCACTGGACCTAAAAGTTAAACACTGCATTCATTGCAGAAGATGCTGCAACATCTTCAGCAATTTCTGTTTTTGGACAATTTCCAAAGAAGGATGTCAAAGATGCTCAAACATCCTGTCCAACATGGAACGCCGTACACTGGGAACTGAACAATAACGCACGGTGCACATGTTCCTTGATTCTGAATCTACATAAGTCTGGCATCACTGACACACAGAGCTTTTAATCATGGTCACGGAGAATAACAGAGGAAAACACATTCACTTCAAATACAGAAGTTGACATTGTGGAAAAGAAACAATTTAGATCATTACTTTAAATGGATTGAGTTAAAGTAACAAATTAGAGGCGTGACATCAGTGACATGAGGCCCTCAGCAGAATAAGATTATGAAAATGCAAGTGTTACTGCATCAGAAACCAGGTTAGGTACAGAATCCAGGGCTGATGGGTGAATGGGTCTCGGTGTGAACTGTGGGAGAGTCAGTAGAATTGAATTGTAGATATTGTAACTCACACTGGGTTATCATTTGGTGCTGTAGATCACAGCATCAGCAGAAACAGAATTGTATTCAACGACAATCTGTAACATTTTCCCGACGATATTTCATCAGTCTACCATTACTATCAAGCCGATCCATGGTTCAGTGATGAATGTGGGTGAACATTGCAGGATCGGAATCACGTGGATCTAAACCTGTTGACAACCCATTAAAGCTACTGCAATTACCTGGTTACATTCCGACCAGCAGAACTAATGTCTGGTGGAGAGGGGAAATGATCCCAAGACTAACAGATTAGATTTAAGCTCTGTTGTCCTGCCAAATCCAAACTTAAATGTCAATGGACTATTAAACAATTTTCTGGAGCAGAGGACTCCACAAATATCCTCATCCTAAATATTGGAACAGCTCTGTATGTCAGTGAAAAAAGTCAAGGATGTGGTGTCTGCACTGTCCCCAGCCAGACATGATGAGTGGATGATCCACCTCAAACTCATCAGGTTTCCCACAGAATCACAGATGCCAGTCTTCAAGCAATTCGATTTGCTGTACTGTCATGAGGAAACAGCTGAACGCAGCAGATACGACAAAGGCAATGGGCGCTGACATCATTCCTGCAATAGGACTGAAGACTTGTGCTGCACAACAAGCCGTGCCCATGGGGAAGCTGTTTCATTCTAGCTCCAACTCTGACATCTCCTTGGCAATGAGGAAAATTAGAGCTGAAAATGTGTTGCTGGAAAAGCGCAACAGGTCAGACAGCATCCAAGGAGCAGGAGAATCGTCGTTTCGGGCCTGAGCCCTTCTTCAGGAATGAGGAAAGTGTGTCCAGCAGGCTAAGATAAAAGTGGAACATTACTCAACTATGTCCAGTCCCTGAGTAGGAGAATAATTACAATCTGACCAATTACCACCCCCTCAGTCCCATCACGACAGTCAAATTGGTGGGAATACTTTTTGATAGAGCTGTCAAACAGCACCGAAATAATCACGTCAATGTGGTTTCCGATGGATTCCCATGCGGAGATGGTACTGTAGTAGAAGTAGCATTGGATTACGAATCCAGACTAGGCCAATACTCTGGCAGCTGGAGGAAGTTGAAAATAATTAATAAAATATCGAGACCTAAAATCTGGTGTCAGTGATAGTGATCTTGTGTCCAATGTTGATTGTAAACATCGATCTCCTTCACCAATATACTTTCAGGAAGTGAATCTCCCGTGCTTTCTTGGTCTGGCCTAAAAGTGACTCCAGACGCACAGAGTGTCTCTGAATCGGCCAAGTGAGACACTCCATTGTATCAAACTACTCTGAGGTCTTAAAGGATAAAACCGGACAGAACATCTGGCATCAACCTCGTTATCAGAAAAGGGAATGGGAAACACACTCCTGTTGACCCTGCATAGACATCCTTCCTAACATCTGAGAGCTTTCCCACAGACTGCACAGATACATCGGGAGAGGAGGAGGTCATTCAGTACATTGAACTTCCCCCATGCTATTTCATGTCCGAACATCTCCTTAATGCAGTTTCCCCCACACAATGTTCATACCCAAAATATGTTTAAACATTATGAAATATAGTGCCTTTGGCCCATCAATATATAGGGAGTTCTCTGATAACACTTCTTTATTAAGTACGATTTGACTGCAATGCGGTTCGTGAACTGTTTTTTATCAAGTGAACTATCATCCCTGCTTCAAATCTGTCACACACTGACAGAGTTTTATATATCTCACTGAGATCTCCACACATTTTCCTAAAGCCCATGGAATACAGGCCCAGTCACCACAAACTCTGCTCCAACAACTAACCTGTCATCCCAGTGATCAGTCTGGTCATCCTTCACTGCACTCCCTTAATGTCAGGTTTGCCCTTTATTAGGTAAGGACACCAAAACTGCACACAACACTGCACAATGTTCGAGATGGGGGTTACACCAAGACCCTGGACAGTTGCAGTGAATGACCCTTACTCCTGTATTCTAAATACCCCTGAAATGAAAGTGAATAAAACATTTATCTTCCTACCTGCTTTCTGTTTATGCAATATTGCTTTCAGTGACTAATGTACAGGGAGATGCAGATTCCTTTCAATGTTACAGCTCCCCACTTGGTGTGTCTATGCACAATGTATATAGCGTGCCAATGCCATTCCCAGCATTGACTTCCCTGTTCAGAACTCACTGCCCTACATGGACTCGGAAGACTGTGCAGAAATAAACAAAAATGCAGCTTAAGTTCATTTATGGATCAACATTTTTCAACCAATCCCTTTTCCACTGATAAGCTGCCATTCAATTGATCCCATCAAAGTACACAACCTCTCATCTCTGCCATTTCTATCCATCTGCCAGATATTTGGCCAGTCACTCTACTTGTCTCAATCACCTTGGAACCTTTTATTAACATCCTCCTCATCCACTCACAAGCTGACATCGTTTAGTGTTGTCAGCAGACTTGGGACCATTGCAATTGAGCCCCTCAACCAAAGATATGATGTGTATTGGGAATAGCTGGATGCCAAATCCCGATCCTTGTTATATCCTCCAAGCCTTCCATTCAAAAACATGGTTTTATTCCAACTCACTGCTTCCTGCCAGCTCTCCCATTCTAAAACCATGACCATATATTAGCCCCAGTCCCACAGGATTCGAATTTGCACAAAAGGCTTGGGGCTTTATCAAAAATCTTTCTGAGATTCCAATTGTATTGCGTTGATACCTTCTCCATAATTTTGCTAACAGCCACTTTCTCAAATCTGATTCTTATTTCATAAACCTCTGTTGACTTTGTCTATGCCCATTAATTTCAGTCCAATATTTTCTCTAAAACGTTTTGATGGTAATTTCATTCTATTCCCTTTTTCTCAGCAGACTAAAGTTCCCTAGAATTGCGAGGAAATTTTATTTTTGCTTTTTTTTTGTGAAGGCATAACTGAAGTATTTGCCCCATTAATCCGCTATTTCCCTGTCCTCAATTATCTGGTACAGAATGTAAGGAAGCTGCACCTTTTTCTCTTAATTTTGTCATTGACGTATTTTCAGAAGATATTACAAGTTCACTCATATACACTTTGATAAGATATTCTTCAGAAATCCATCAATTCCTATCTTAAGCTACTGAATGATTGACCTTTCACAGCCATACAATCGCAGAAGCCAGACTCTGCACTGTCAGAAATACAGCACGGTCTACATTAGCCCCACTTTCCAACACAAAACTCGTCGCTGTGAATCTTATGGCATTTCAAGTGCACAACCATGAATTTTTTAATGGTTTTGAGGTTACCGTAACAATTCCCCTCTCACGAAGTGCATCCCAGACCCCAACATACTTTGGGTGAAAAACAGTCCTCAAATTCTCACTAAGTCTCAAACCCTTCACTTCAAAAGTGTGTCCCTTTGACTAAAAGGGCCAACTGCTGTCTGTCCACCCCGTCCATGTCCCTCGCAATCTTATCCTCCTGATTCACGTCCCCCTTAGCCTTCTCTGCTCCAAACTAAACAACCCGAGCTTATCCTGCCTCTCTCCAAAGCTGATATGCTCCATCCAAGGAAACATCCTGGTGAATCTCCTCTACACCCCCTCCAGTGCACTCACATCCTTCCTGTAATGTAGCTCCCAGAACTACACACAGTATTCCATCTTGGCTAACGAAAGTTCCGCATAGCTCTTATAATCTATGTTTCGATGTGTGAAGGCTGCGTTTACGCTCCCGTATACTTTCTCAAATTGTGTGTTACCCTGTCCAGCCACAGTCAGGAATATGTGGAGAAGCACACTCTGAGCTTCCTATTGTGCTGCCATTCATTTAGTCCTCCGCTGCCTGGTTCCTTCTTCCAAAGTGCATGACCTCATATTTATCAGGGTTACATTCCATCTGCCATTGATGTGACCATCTGACCATTCCATCTGTATCTTCCTGTAACATAAAGCCTTCCTCCTCACTGCCAACCACCCAGCCAATCTTTGTATCAAACACAAACTTACTCATGTCACCCCCCACCCCTCCTCCATATTCACAGCTGCATCCTTTATGATAAGGTTTAAAATCAGGAAACACCAGCTTATAGTCCAACAAGTTTATGTGGAGGCACGAACTTTCGAAGCGCTGCTTCTTCATCAGGTGGTTGTGCGCTTTGATGAAGCACTTCGAAAGCTCGTGCTGCCGCAAAATCTTTTGGAGAAAAACCTGGTGTCATGCAATTTTTAGTTTTGTCCACCCCAGTACAACACCAACACTTCCGAATCAGAAATATTAAGAGGCACAACATTGATCCCCGTGGTACACCATTGGACACTCGCCTCCAATCGCACATCAGCCTTCTACCACCACCCTCTGTCTCCTACCAGTAAAGTTGATTTGGTTGCGACTTGGCAACTCACTAATGAGTCCCACCTGTTCCCTGATTATTCTGTTCCGCTGGACACACTTGGAGAATATCTGGAGATTCTCACTTACCTTGCCTGTCAGTAGGTTTCCATGCCCTTGTGTTAGTCAGTCCCCTCCAAGTGAGGATTTTCCACCATATTGCAGTCTTAACTGGCCTGATCCAGATCCTGCCATTGTCTGTCTTGAATGTGGAATAGACAGCGAGGGAAGCGTTCTGTTAATTTCCAACTTGTCATATGTTTTGTGAATTTTCTAAATTCACTGTGACCCACCTCTCATTGCTTAAATCTCTAGAGAACACAGGCCGAGTTTCCTCATCAGGCAATCTCACCATCTCAGGGATTAATCTGGAGAATGTCCATTGCACTTCCTCTGTGGTCAGTATATTCTTTCTGAGATTCGGTCACCAAAACTGTACACAATATTCCAGGTACAGCCCCATTAACACGCAGTGAAACTGATTCAACATGTCTTTACATCAATGTTCTGATTCTCTTAAATGGAGGCGAAACAAACTTTAACTTTTCACTTACATATATTCCTCCAAATACCCTTCACATTCATTGCATTTACGAACTCACTGAGATCTTATAGGAACCCTTCCGAAAATCCAATATATGCCACTTCTACTGATTCCCCAATATCTATACTGTACGAAACAACTTTGAACAATTCCGAAGTTTATCAAGTATGATTTCTCTATCAGAAATGCATGCTGATTCTCTTCATTGTTGCTTTTAATTTCTGAAATAGCAAAAACGTCACCCTGTGTAATAGATTCTAACAGTTTCCCTACAGATGTCAAGTTAACTGGTCTGCAGTTCTCCACACTATGTATTTTACCCTTTGTAGCTGTTTGGATCCCTTCCATTCATCGATCGTGCTTGGTTCACGTTTATCCACAATAGTTTCCAGTCTCTGCAGAATGTACAGGAAAATAAAACACAGTCATCAACAGTGCAATTAATATTACTGTTGGTGATTTATTTCCGACATTTTGATAGGAAGTACATCTGTTTCGTCAGACTTAGCAATGCTCAATCCAGCTGCATGTTCAAGTATTACCTTGTTACTGATATGAATTGACTTTATGTCTTTAGCTCCAGGAATCCGATATGATCACTTTGTATTACTGGCTGATTTTTTGAATCTTCCTCCATGAAGACAGATGGCTGTTTTCTTGACCATTTCCCTGTTCTCCACAATGACCTCTCCTCTCCCGATTACAAATTTTCACATTTGACTTTGTTTTTATTTTGTTTCTGTTGAAATGTAGATCGCAGATTATTGTAGTCTTTGTGTTCCTGTTTGTTAGCATGTATTTTCTCTTTTTGATTTCCTTTTCTGTTTCATGGCCTTCCTTTTTGGGATCGTTAACTTCTGAGAATTCTCAGGTTTCCACAACAGCTGGAATTCTTCTGAAGTCACTTCCTATGATTAACACATTTTCTAATTTGTTATGTTAACCATCATTGAGTCACTTCCTCACTCTTTGGTGCTTGTACCTGAAATAAATAGACGTATGTTTCAGACTTTTCAGTATTTCTAAATCCTCCTGGTCCTGACCAGTTATATTCAGGAACACCGCAGGAGGATGGGAGGATAGAGAAGAAATTGTGGGAGCACTGCTTGGCTCTTTTCTATCATCACTGGCCAAGGATTGAGGTCCCGGACAACTGGAGCATAGGGGATGCTGAGCCCGTTCCCAAGAAATGCTGCAAAGATAAACCTGGGAACTAAAGACCAGTAATCCTAAAAGCTAGTGGGTAGGTTTTTTTCGAAGATTCGGAGAGATTGGATATCCATACACTTCGAAAGACAGGGTGTGATGCGGAGTAAGATTAGTATGGTGCTGGAAAAACAGAGCAGGTCAGGCAGCATCCGAGCAGCAGGAAAATCGATGTTTCGGGCAAAAGCCCTTCATCAAATTCAGCATGGGAGTTTGTGCAAGGGAGATCATGACTGACAATTTTGTTGGAGTTCTTTGATAAAGTGACCAGCAACATTGAGGAGGTCCGGGCAGTATACGTCGTCTAGATGGATTCTAGTCAGGCCTTCAATAAGGTTCCAAATGGTACGCCGGTCTGGAAGGTTAGATCGCATGGAATTGAGGGGGAGCTGTCAAATTCGGTACAACATTGACTTGATGGTAGGAAGCAGAGATTAATAATGGAAACATGCTGGTCAGACTGGAGGCATGTGAATAGTGGAATGCCTTAGGGGTTGATGCTAGGACCACTACATATTACATATATCTATGATTTAAATGAGAATGTACAGGCATGATTTGTAAGTTTGAAGACGGCAATAAAACAGGCGGCATCGTGGAGAGTGAGGAAGGTTATCAGAAATTTCAGAGATTACAGCAGTATCTTGATCAGCTGGGGAAGTGGGCTGATAAATGGTAAATGGATTTTAATATTGATCAGTGTAAGGTCTTGCATTTTAGAAAGTCAAATCAAGGTTGGAATTTCATTGTGAATGGTTGGGTCCTAAGGAGTGTAGTGGAACAGAAGGACCCTGAAATTCAGGTGCACGGTTCTCTGGAAGTTGATTCAGAGATAGACAGTGAAGAAAGCTTTTGGCACACTGGCCTTAATCGGTTTATATCACTGAGGATCGAAATTAGGGAGCTATGTTGCAGTTATACAGGATGCTGGTGAGGCCATATTGGTAGTGTTATGATCAGTTTTGTTTACTTTGCTATTAGAAGGACGTTATTAAACCGGAAAGAGTGCAGAAAAATATTACAAGGATGTTGCCAAGGTCTCAATGGTCTGAGTTATAAAAAGAGGTTGGACAAGCTATGATTTGTTACTTTTGTGTGCATGACACTGAGGGAGGATCATATTGAGGTTTATAAGATCATGTCAGGCATGGATAGAGTGAATGCACCCAGTCATTTTCCCCAGAGTTGGGTAATCACAGACTAGAGGGCATCAGTTTAAGATTAGAGTGGACAGAATTAAAGGGAGCCTTTTTAACACAGGAACTTTTACGCATATGGAATGAGAAGTGGTTGAGGCGGATACATTAACAAAATTTAAAAGGCATTTGAACAAACACATGGATAGGAAAGGATTAGAAGGATAGAGGGCAATGGCAGGGAAATGGGGTCAGCGTGGATGGACATTTTGGTCGGAATGGACCAGTTTGGTCTGATGGGCCTGTCTCCGTGCTGTTAGACTCTATGGCTCTAACAACCATTGCTTACCACTGAATGTTACATTGTACTTTCCAAATTCACTGAAAATATCTTGACACTCTAGCCTCCAGTCTTCCATGATGTTTATCTAGAATATTCAAGCATTCTATATTGTATACAGACACCTTGGAAAATGCATCTTATAAATGCCATTATCCCTTAAAAGCTGCTTCAGACCAAGGTTAATAATTCGCCATTCTGACCATACAACATCAAATCCAAAATAACCTGCTCTCTACTTTGCTTCACAACGTACTCTTCAACCCACCTCATATACACTTACCGAACTTATTTTTCACAGCTGTGTCATAGTTAACACAGCTTAGATACAACTTGAGACCATTCAATAAGACTGCGGTATCCACAATACTTGCCTATCTAATTTCAAGAGCATATGATGCTCAGATTTTCTGCTACCGTTTTGGTTTTGATATATGACACACCAATATATGCTTCTCTTTGCTATCTGTAAACTCTACCGAAACTGATTCTGTGGAAGCTGAGGGACAGGTCTGTGTCATTATTAGTGACCAACTTGGACAAGACATTCAGGGATGCTTACCTCGACGCTAAGATGATCTGAAGAAATGGCCCACAATACTGGACAAACAACAATATCCTCCTCACTCTGTTAGGATACGCGTTACCATATACTCTCTGCTCCCTCACACTCACTGTATATCTGTTATGGCACCTTACCCCGAACAAGGTTCATGCTCTGTCTCCAAATAAGGCTCAGGCACTACCACTCTCACTATTGAATTCAGCAACTAATCATACTATATGGATTCAAAACTGTCGACTGACCCATTCCAGCAACCTCACAACTCCCCCCACCTACACCAACACAAACAGTCGGGTTACCCAGTCCCACTCTTCCTCCATCCCTTTCTCCCATTCGAGGAGAAACAGCCTGAATAGGATAGAAAGGGCCAAGCCGTTTAGTGGATTGCCCGATATGCGTTACCTCACTCCCCTCCACCCTCCATGTGCGGAGAACTCTTGAAGAGCTGGAGAGGACCAAGACGCCTCGTGTGGAGAGTCTGAAACATCCACGTCCTACTGACCAGTTAAGGAGCAATGTTCAGTGAAAGACGATTCTCAAAGTAAACCCACTGACAGTTCCAACAACAGTCCTTACACTTCCAAAAAAAATACACAGATACCTCCCTGCACAGAGATGCAGACACAGAAATATATAGATGAACACACACACAATACTTACCAGGAGATAGGTATACATACACGTATAAACACACAAATATATATGCAGTCACATACAAATGGACATAAATACAGATCGAAACACAGGCTGAAACACAGACTGATGTAGACCGTAAACACACAGATAACAAGCATATGGACACAGACACACACAAACACAGTTACACACACGCATACAGACACAAACAGAGGCACACACACACACACACACAGACACACACACACACACACAGACACACGCACAAACACTTACTCACATACAGATACACAGAGGCACAGACACTAGTGTCATTAAGACACAATTCAATATGTTTTTGATTTGTAAGGAGATCAAGGATTCTAAATAGAAGACAGAAGAATGAGGTCATGTACAAATAAGAAATTATTGAACGGAAGTTCCGACTCAATAAGCTGAATGGCCTCAATCTGCTCATTTCCTTAATGTTCCTGCGGTATTATGCTGTCAGGCATTCTCTTCCTGAGACAGCAGCAGAGGCTGGGTGCGATACATATTTGATTGGGACGGGGCAGTGGGAATATGGGGTAGGTTTGGAGTCCGGAATGGATTATGTTCCAAATTATTCCCAATTATTCTGTCCATATGTCTGAAAAGAGGTGATGATTTGATGTTCAGTTAACACAGTTTTAAAATAACAATCCGACAATGAAATAAGGACGTCCCTTTCACTTTAGTGTTGTGCTGCTGTGGTGTCCTCATCCTCAAGGAGCAGTGAAGACTCGGTTATTGAAGATACTCAAGGCTGAGCTCGACTGATAGAAGGGTCAGTGTTTATTGGGAACAGACAGGAAATGGATGGTCAGACACACTCGGATTAGCCATGAACATTCTGAATGGAGAAGCCGAATGGGCAACTTCTTCCCCTATCCCATGTGTTGTTCCCTCAATCCACTCCTCGATGCTGTTACAGGGTTGGGGAAAACTCTATTCAGTCAGACAGGATCGTTACAATGACACAGGAGAAGACCATTCTGCCCCTCTAAGGAATTACACAGGAATATAGAATGAAGTACACTAAACAGTCCAGGAGGAGGCCATTCAACCCACCTGAGCCGCTACACAGGAACAGTGAAGCTGTCGCTAACAGGAAATAGAGAATAGAGATAAATGTTTATTTTCAGTTTGCAAAACTGTAACTGATGGAGTTCCTCAGGGATCACTTTGGGGTCATCAATGATCAACAATCTGTATCAAAGATCTGGAGGAAGGAGAGGGAATGGCTTGGAGCTCAATTAGCTCATACACCAAGATGGTCATTCAATGTGTCGTCAAATGGAGATAGTGAGTCTGCAATGTGATACCAGCAGGGAAGGTTAGTGAGCAAACCTTCAGCATAAATAACAATGTAAGTTGTCAATTTTGGCATGAAGGTTGAAACAATTGTAAACAATTTAAATGGAGCGAGATTGCCGAACTCTGTGATACAGGAGGTTTCCATGTTCTTGCGACATGAATCATATGAAGTAGGATGGAGCAAGTGATTTGGAAGGTAAGTGGAATTATGCTGTTTTTGGCAAAAGGTATCAGGTTTAATTACAGGAATGTTTTACTGCATCTGCACAGGGAATTGCTGAGACCCCACCCGATGTCCTGTGTGCAGGATTGATCCCCTAACACTAAAATAAAAAGATGTAATTATTTTCGAAGATTTTCAAAGAGGTTTCCCTTTACTCATTCCTGGAATGCCGGCCTTTTGTTATGGGGGATTATCAGTTTTGATCTTAGCTGAGAAATAGTATTGAACCATCCATGACTTTCTGAAAAGTGTATCAGCTGGATGCATATTATCTCCTGTCAGGGAGACTAAAGCTAGAGAATAAACTTTAAGAAAAAGATGCATTGATATTAACACACATGCTATGAAGACACCTACCAATATTTACAAATTACACAGACACATGTAAGCATGTCTTCAAATTATAAAGTGGGAACATTTGTTTGCGATTGGAAGGAATTGTGTGCAACAAGAGCAATGACACACCTGCATATAACCCATAATCAGGTTTTCCAGAGAATGTTCCAGGAGATCGCACATGGTCCAGTTTGGTGTTCAGTGACAAAATTGCATGTTCCAACACAGAGAAAGATAAAAATGTTCCCTGTCTGAGAGGCAGCAGTCGATTGATCCCTCTCTCTTACTTTGTTCCGCCCAATAGCAAATGTGAGATCATAAAATCCTCGCGTCATCTTTACCACTTGTGAAGGATTCCTGGTGAGGATTCACTGGAATCTCTCCATTGCCTGAAACAAAGGGAATTCAGCCAAATCCCAATGTTCCAGAAATAAATCTCACTCCCAGTAACTTGTGTGAGCAGTACAACTTCAAAGGTAGAATAACATTTAGAGCACTCTATCATTTTACCATTTGTGATGAGTTCAACTTTCTGTTTCTCACATTTTTCGAGAAAATGGCCTACTTTGCGACCTATGTCATTGGCCACATCACTAAATTGGCTGCATTTAAGATGGGTGTAACCAGTGGAGGAGTGGGACTGGAAAAGGACATAGTGACCCTCCAACATTTGTTGGAACACAAATGAGAAATTCTCAAAGGGCTGTTCAAGTGGAAATTCCCTTCCCCAGAGGATTGTGGTGCCTGGATGTTTGCATTTATTCAAAGTTGTTTTTGTATGTAGTAAAATGATAAAAAGACAGAAACGTGCTGCTGAGACCAAAACCACATGAGTGGTGACCAAATCGTTAATGGCCCACTCCTGCTGCTCAGTCCTGTGTTGCTATGTTCTATTCAGCTCCTCACAGCTCCAGCAAGGAACAGATCGAGGCCACTTGCTCCAAATACCTGCTCAACAGTAACATAGAATCTCATTCAGTCCCTCAAGACTATCGTACATGGTTTGGTGTCTGTTGGAAAATATTATTTGGTTCGAAAGACATCTCTAGTCTCTTTACATCGTGGTTCCTCTCTGCAACTTGTGGTTCATTTGTTGGTGATATTATAGACCCAGATTCACGGTGAATACATTCCCCATACCTCAACTCGAGATGACTCACAAAATACCTTACTCTCTCTGATTGCAACGTTTAATAAAATAACATTCAGGAAGATTAAAGCCATTAACTTTGCAATTACTGAATATGAGGACAAAAGGAACAGGATCAGATAATTCGAATGATCAAGCAATTGTATACCGTCATGGCTGATCTACTGTTGACATTAACTCCTCTTTAATGCCCAATTCTTCACCCCTTAGCTCTCTGACAAGTCAAAAATCCATCTACCACCTCCTTAAATGCTTTCAGTGATATAGCTCCCCTAGCTCTATAGCCCAGATCATTCCTGACAGTGATTACCTTCTATGAGAGGAAAGCCCTCCCTACACATACACCAACACCTATTGATATGAACAAGGGTTGAACACAGGGACTCAGGAAAGAGCGAATGGTTTTGACACCAAGGCTGCGTTTGTCTGAGGATGGCAACGGGACCACCTACTTATTTGAGCTCAATGTGGATCAGATGTAACCTTCCCACTGGACGGGATCTTTCAGAACACAAATAAAGAGGTTTGGGGTCAATCGCCAACAACCCTCTCAGTCCCGGTACATCTCTGCAGGAGATCCTCAGGTTAGCCTCCTCAGCACAAACATCTTCAGCTGCTCCAGCAATGTATTTTCCTATCATAAGATCTGAAGTAGGTATGATGACTGAAGATCACAGAATGTTCAGAACATTTTGTCCCCCATCAGCTCCTGAACCATTATGTGTCCATGTGCAGCAAGACCCGGAGAGCATGCCGGTTTGTGCTGTTAAACTGTCGGTAACATTTATGTAACAGCACGGCCAGACACTGCACATTTCCACAGTTAAAAAAGCTAATTCAGCATCTCCAGCTAGTTGCACACAGGTATGGGCTAACATTCAGGAACAGGAAGAGTGACACCACATTCAATACTCCTGCCTGTTACACGGGAAGAAGAGTGGTCTGTTCAGTGCGTCGAGCCGTTAAACAGGAACAGGCAGAGCCCAATCAGACCCTTAAACCTGTTCCATGAGACCAGGAGGAGGCTATTCATCCCTCCGAGACAGTTATACAGGAACAAGAGGGGGTCACTGATATTCCAACATGACAAACCAATGAAACCCAAACTGCACTGATAGAGGACTCCATGATGTTAATCATGGTTCCATTGTTTGTAGAACGTGTGCTGCTTTAACATAGTTTGCTGGCAATGAGGAGGGAAGCCAAATGATTTGTGCCAAGTCTCAAGGAGGCATCTTCCATCGCTGGGAAGACACACCCATCGTCTCTATGGAAGTCAGAATCTGGTGGGAATAGTTAACTGTTTTAGCATGAAGGTATTGTGGCTGCTGTAGGGATTGTGGATAACGAGACTTTCAGTGCAGGACCATACACCAAATGCATTGTATTAATGTGGGGAGAGTTTATTAAAAGACTGGCCCTCTGTCTCTCTCATGCGACATGGGGATTGGGTGTGGAGTGAGGGGAGTATTCTCAGAGGCTCTTAAACTATCGACAATCATGCAACCCGCGTAAAAAAGAAGCCATGGAATATTTCACCGTATCAATGTCTATTTAGAATATCGTGAGTGACTGTCCCTCCCCGTCAAGTTTCAATATAATCGCCTCTCAATCTCTCACACCGCCAGAGATTAATCTTCACTGTCTCCTCATGGTACCATAATCCCAGCGATTAGTCTGATGAAGCTCCATTGCACTCTCTCTGTGGCAAGGCGATCATTCCTTATAAAGGAGAGAAAGTCTGACAACAGTGTCCCAAATACTGCCTCAACACCACTCTCAGCGATGATCATAAAAACTCTTTTTCCTCTTTGACATCTCCGTCTCTTTCCTGTGGCATAAAAAAGACTTTCCTTCTCTCTATAATGCTGGAAAGAGTTAACACTTTTATAACGAAGGTACTGTTGCTGCTGTCGGGATTATGGATAACATGACGTTCATGGAAGGATCACGCACCAATTGAACTGTATTAACGTTTGGAGAGTTTATTCAAAAGCTTGAACCCCCGCCTCCCCCCCCCCCCTTCTCTCTCCTCTCTTTCTCTCTCTGTCTCAGTTGAAATAGGGAGTGGGGGTGGTTGGGGCGAACGTTCTCAGAGGCTCTTAAACTATCGAAATCATGTAATCTGAGTGAAAAAAGCCATGGAACTTATCACTGTGTCAGTGTCTGTTTAGAACATCATGAGTGATTGTCCATCCCCCTTAAGGTTCAATACAATCACCTCTTATTCTCTCACTGAGCTTCACTCACTGTTCATGGTGCCATCATCCCAGGGATTAGTCTGGTGAAACTTGAGATAAAGACTATCCACAGTACCCCAAATACTGTCTCAACAACACTCACAGGGATTGTCAAAAACATCTTTTCTCTCATTTAGACATTGACATTTACTTCATGTGCCACAAAAAGCCATTCCTTCTCCATGCACAATGACTGACATGGAATTTATAAGTGCCTTAGATCTGTACGTCAGCATCAATAAAGCCAGCACCAGAGATTCCTATGGAGATGTGCATCACTCTCGGGGAGAATTTCAATGAGATTGTATGCACCTGAAATAGGGGTGATCACGTACCTGAATGGAAATGAGATGGAGCAATACAGAAAACAACCAGAGAAAAGGAGCTATCTTTACCTTTATTCTTCTCTCCCAGGATGTATGAAGCCCTGGTCAGGGCAGCATGTTATGCAGATCTTGAACTGAGTGGCTGGTTCAACTGTTCCACAGTACTGGAAAGAGTAAAACGCATAGCTTTGGATTTTAGATGAGATTAGACTTTAGATTAGACTTACAGTGTGGAAACAGGCCCTTCGGCCCAACAAGTCCACACCGACCCGCCGAAGCGCAACCCACCCATACCCCTACATTTACCCCTTACTTAACACTACGGGCAATTTAGCATGGCCAATTCACCTGACCCGCACATCTTTGGACTGTGGGAGGAAACCGGAGCACCCGGAGGAAACCCACGCAGACACGGGGAGAACGTGCAAACTCCACACAGTCAGTCGCCTGAGGCGGGAATTGAACCCAGGTCTCAGGCGCTGTGAGGCAGCAGTGCTAACCACTGTGCCACCGTGCCGCCCACACGGCAACCAGCAACAGAGAAAAGATTTATCCCATGCAGTAATCTGTGATAATTCTAGAGTCCAAATCAATTTAAAGTAAAATATAACAACTTTATTTCTTAAAGTATAACACAGAATAATAAACGCACGACTATTTACAACTTCTTCCTCTAACCTGTCTTTAACCTTCCCCCTCCACAATACTAGTCCGATAAGACTCCTAATTAAGATTTACAAAACAAAACTGCTTATCTCAAAACCAGGAAGCTTTTGGCTCTTCTCCATATTCCTGTCTTCTTTTCTTCTTGGGGACTCTGCTTCACCAGTTAAAGGTACCTATAGGAAAGCTATGTTTCAGGCAGTCTTTGCAAGCTGGTAGCTTGGCCGTTCTTCTCTCAATTTTTCAATTTTCCACGGTTTTGTACCACCAAACTATTGGATTGTATCATTGGCTGTTAAGATTGTCAATATAATAAATTAAAACTTGATTGGAGGTGGGTATTTTGGAGTATAATTTAAAATGTTTTGCTGAATTTGTTTCGAGACAATGACCTAATTGGATTGTTCGACCAAATGTTACATTATATCTATTTTTCAGAACTCTTGGTGCTGTCAGGTTGTTATTGTTGGCTTTTAATTCTCTAAAAGGTACAGTACACCCACTTGTTCATCACAGAAGTCGCACGGAAACCTGAGGAGGGAATCATGACACATTGACTTCCTTAAAGGTCTTGAGGCAAGCAGATTGGTTTTTATAACAAATGATAATGGTTGGTTTTAAAACTCCCCAATTTCCTTCATGAGATATAAACAGACCATTATTCTGTGGCTCTAGATTATGAGTCAATGGCTTGACCACCATAAACTGTCTTCCCGTATGTGCAGGGAACAAGTTAAACATTGTCAATAGCAATTATTTAGTGACGGACATGGTTATTAGGAACGTGAAACTGTTGCATCCAGATTGAACAAAGGCACAAATGGTTTATTTAGATATTGCACTGAGACCGAGGACGAGACTGGGATATCATGATGGTGGTATTGGACAGGATTGGTGAGTGGGGAGGACATGGAGATGGAAATCTGTGAAGGACAAAATGGATTATGGAGTTTGAGAAGAGTCTGGTTCTTTCTCGCATATCAGTGAGTAATTTATAAATAGTAGTTTGATTGTTATAATATATAAGGAAATGAATTTTTGTTTGGAACTGAAGATATTGACTTGCACTTTCCAAAATGTACATATCATGAGCCGAAATTCAGTTCAACCCAGTTTAGTAGACAAATATAATGACTTACCAGGAACACCAACTATCGCGAGAATGGGATAGTAACCACCTTGAATAATCCAAAGGATATCCTGGATCCGATATGCTAATGATATCCAAGGCTGAGAAAGCCAGTAAAGACCCAAAGATAAACTCCTGTCCATTGTTGGAACATTCCAGTCTAATGTTCTCTGATTCGGATCCATTGTTGGAACATTCTTTTCCATGGTCCTCAGATTATGAACTATTATTGTAACGTTCCTGTCTAATGTTCTCAGATTCTGATTTCTCCTCTCCCTCGCTCTCGAGCTGCTGATCCCTGTTAGTGCTGTAAGTGATGCTCCTACTCACACGATGGAATAGCACATTGAACAGAGCCCATTTAGCTTTCAACGATGGAAACTCTCCACTGGGATAATTAGGATCCACGGAGGTTTATATTAATCACAGTCACTGAACAAATAACTCAATTTAACCTCTTTGAGTTCAATATTGATTTTATTAAAATTCAAAAGAACGTTTAAAATTTACTCATTTAGCTTGGGATATGTGGGGGTGGCGGGGAGAATGAATATTGGAGATGGTAGATTGATTGCGTGTAATCATTCAATCTGCCTTGGATATGGGAGTAATATCAAATGATTGTCAGAATATAAACAAGTTTCTCCGTTTATAAATGGAATCATACAGTCTGTAAGTACTGATCGGTGATTATAATGTCAGTAAAATATGGAGAGAACTATTCTAGTCCATATTCTGACAGCCAACTGTGCCTTCGACAACATGAGGTATAACAGACAAATGGCATCGATGTGTTAGCAGAGAATATGATATGACACACAATTCAGATGGTTAGTCGAGGATCAGAGAGGGCATGTGAGTGTTATGCTGTTAATGTTGTCGACGTCAATCAACTGTGATTAAGTACCATGCATTGGTTTTCAATTTCAGTGTGATTATGTTATTGGGGACATGACTGCAGAGACTGGAGGGAGGGAACATGATATTTCCCAGTCATCAGTATTGGGATGTTACTCTTTATAAATCATAAGAAAATCAAATTCCTGGATACATCTCCAATGAGGAGTGAGGAGATCCAATATTAACCATATGACCAGAATACATTGGAGCAGAAATTTGGCCTTTCAGCCCATTGAGCCTGCTGCCCCATTCAATGATGGCTGTTAAGCTTCTCAACACCATTCTTCCACTTTCTATCTGTAACCCTTCATCCCCTTTACAATCAAGAACCTATCTGTCTTACTGTTAAATATACTCAATGACCTGGCATCAACAGCCTTCTGTAGTAGTGCATTCCCTAGATTCACCACTCTCTGGCTGAAGAGGTTCATCTTTATCTGTGTTTGAAAAGGTCTTCTCTTTACTCTGTCCCCTCGGGTCCTAGTCTCGCCTCCATTGCAAATATCTTCTCAAAATCCACCCTGTTCAAGTCATTCAAGTTTCAATTAGACCTCCTAACATTCTTCTGAACTCTCTCAAATATAGACTCAGAGCCCTCAGATGTTCTTCATATGCTCAGCCTTTCATGCCTGGGACCACTTTTGTGAATCTTATCGGAAAATGCTCCAGGGCTAGTACATCCTTCCTGAGGTATGGGACCCAAAACTGTGCTCAATAATCCAACTGTAGCCTGACCAAAACCTTATAAAGCCTCAGAAGTACATCCCTGCATTTATATTCAAGCCTACTTGAAATGAATGGAATCATTTTATTTGCCTTCCCAACTGCTGACAACCTGCAGGTTTACCTTTCAAGATCCTTGGACTAGCACCCCACTCCACCCCCACCCCCGAGTCTTCTGAACTTGCTCGCTATTTAGAGAATAGTCCATGCCTTTATTTTTCCTGGCAAACTGCATGACCTCACACTTGCCCACGTTATACTCCACCTGCCACTTCCTTGCTCACTCCCTAACCTGTGCAAATCCTCCAGCAGGAGAAAGTGTGGGCCGCAGATGCTGGAGATCAGAGTCAAAAAGTGTGGTGCTAGAAAACCACAGCCTGTCAGACGGACTCTGAGGAACACGATATTCGACGTTTCCGACATAAAACCTTTATCGGGAATGAAGTGGGTGGGCGGAAAGGGATTGTGAGATGAATTGGAGGGACTGGGAGGAAGTTAGCTTGGAAGACGATGTCTAAATCGAGGTGAGTGGTGAGAGAGGAAGGTGGCGTGGATAGATAGGATGGAAGATAGACAGGTAGGACAGTTCAACAGGCGGTGCTCAGTTGGAGGGTTAGATCTGGGATAAGGTGGAGGGAGAGGAGATGAGGAAACTGGTGACATTGCGCTGGATACCATGTGGTTGAAGGGTTCCAAGGTGGAAGACGACGCGCTCTTCATCCAGACGTCTGGTGGGTAGAATGTGGCAGTAGAGGAAGCCAAGAACTTGCATGTCCTTGGAGGTGTGGTGGGAGAGGCGAAGTATTCATCCACAGGGAAGTGGGGTTGTTAGGTATGTGACGGAGAGTGTTCCCTGAACCGTTCTGCAAGTTGACGCCCTGTCTCCCCAGTGTAGAGGAGACCAGGAGCAATGGACAGAGTAGATGAGGTGTTTGGATGCACAGGATCTTCTCTGCCTGATGTGGGAGGATCCTTTTGGGCCTTGGATTGAGGTGAGGAGGAAGTTGTTGGCACAAGTTTCATACCTCTTGCAATGGCAAGGGAAGATGCTGGAAGTGGAAGGTGGCTTGTTGGGGTGTGGGAGGGGGGACGCGTGAACAAACGAGGGAGTCGTGAAGGAAATGGTCTCAGTAGAATGCTGATAGGGTTGGGAAGGGAAGTATATCTCTGGTGGTGTGGTCTTACTGTTGGTGGCAGAAATGGCGGAGGATGATGCGTTGTATCCTGAGGTTGGTGGTCTGGAAGCCGAGCATCAAACGGGTTGCTAGAGGATGCTACTGCACCCTCCTGCAGCTGAACCACCTCTTCGATGCTACCTATCCCTCTATTCCATCTTTGTACTGTTTGAAAACTTAGTCAGAATGCACTCAGTTCCTTCATGTAGACCATTAATGCACAAAGCGAATTTTGTGGTCCCAACACTGAGTCTTGAAGAATACCACTTGTCACTGGATGCCATCCTGAGAAGGACACTTTTATGTCCACTCTCTGCTTTCTATCAGACAGCCGTGCATCTATTCAAGCTAGCACCTTGCTTGTAACACCAGGGGCAGTAATCTTTTTCAATAGCCTCCTGCGTGCCACCTTATCAAAGGATTTTATAGAAGCAGGTGGATAACATCTACTGGTTCTCATTGGTCAAATCTGCTCGTTACTCCCTCAAAGTATTCCAGTTGGGCATGACCTCCCATTGATGAAACAATGCTGACTTTGGACTATTTTGCTAAATCCAAGTATTCAGAAATCCCATCCTTCACGATGGATTCCAGGATGGTACCCACAAACAAGGTTAGGCTAATCAATCTGTAATTTTCCATCTTCTGCCTAACTCCCTTATTAAATGGAGTGTCACGTTAGCAATTTTCCAGCCATTCCTGATTTCAGTCATTCCTGAAAGATTACCACTTTCGCTTTCACTACCTCTTCAGCTATCTCCCGTACAATGCTGGGGTGTAGTCCATATGGTTTAGGTGATTTATCCAAATTCAGGCCGTTCTGTTTTCTAGCATGTTCTCCTTGGTGATGACCACCATACCAGCTCTGCCCTCTCACTCTCTTCAATTTTTGGGAAATTACTTGTGTCTTCACCATGAACATTGATGCAAAGTTCCTCATTCGTTTCTTTGTTTTCCACTCCTGTCTCTCCAGCATCATTTTCCAGTGGTCCATATTCACTTTTGCGTCTCTTTTGCACTTTATATATCTAAAGATCCTCTTACAGTCTCCTTTGTATTACTGGTTAGTTTATCTCCATATCTAATCTTCTCTGTCCTTTTTTTGCTCTCTGTTAGTCTTTGTAAGTTTCCCAATTCTCTAGTTTCCCACTGCCCCTCACCAAATTATACGCTTGCTCTTTTGCTTGTATGCAATCCCTGACTTCCGTCGTCAGCCCTGGCTGCCTCATCCTCACTGTACCATGCCTCTATTCCTCGGCAAGAATCGCTGCTGTGACTCCTGAATTAATCTTGGAATCTGCTGCCATTGCTGTTCCCCTGTTTTTGTTGCTTGACCCCTCTCCCAGTCAATTCTACCCAGCTTCTCCCTTATGCCTCTGTAGTTGCCTTTAGCCAGCTGAAATACTGTTACCTCTGATTCTATCTTCTCTCTCCTAATTGCAGAATAAATTCAACCGTGTTCTGATCATTGCTTCCGAAGTTTACCTTCACCCTAATCTCCATCACGAATCCTGCGTCATTAAATGCAGTATCATCTGTTCCCGAGTGGGCTCCACCAGAAGTTGCTCCAAAAAGCCATCTCATAAACATTCCTAAAATTCCTTTTCTTGCGAACCGAACCCCTACCAATCTAATGTTCCCAGTTCCCCTGCATACTGAAATCACCCATGATTACTGTACTTTGCCTTTCCTACACATCTTTTCTATCTCCTGATGTATCTTGTGCCCCAGCTCCTGACTACTCTTTGGAGCCGTGTACAAGACTTCAACTGTGGTTGTCTTCCCTTTGTGGTTCCTCAATTCTACCCACGCAGATTATACACCATCTGACCTTCCTTCCTTTCTTACTATTGATTTAATTTCATTTCTTACTAAAAATGCAAATCCACTCCCTCTGCCCACCTGCCTATCTTTTCGATAGGATAAATATCCATAAATATTCAGATCCCCTTGCAGCCACATCTCTGTGATGCCCCTCGTTTCTTTCCTGCTGGTTTAATTCTGCACCACAAGCTCATTTACCTTATTCCTTATACAGCATGCATTCAGTTGTAACCCCTTCAGTCCTGCATTGACCGTCCCTCTTCTCATTGTCATTCATTTGTGCAGTGAGCCTGAAGATTGATATGTTAAACATTTCCAGATGCTCTATCCTATTTGTACCTGTGCTGGAGATTTTAATAACCTCTCCTGAGTCTGTACTTTTGCCTCCTCTTTTAATTCGGCTTTTCTAATTAAACCTTATAACTGCACCCCCACCCCACACACGCACACCTAATCAGTTTAAAGCTCTGTCTGCAGCCCCGGTTAGGATTCACTCGGACTTTGTCTCAGCAAGGTTCAGATGACCACTGTGCCATCGGAGCAGGTCCTTTCTTCCTCAGTAATAAAATGAGCTTATTCAACACAAAATACAAAGATTAAAAAAGAGTTTCTGTACATCCCAAAATATGAAAACTAAAAAAATACAATATTGTTAAAATATACTTACTATGTGGAGCTATATCAATTATAATGTGAATTACAAAACCATGGAAGTGGTGTGGAAACTTTATCAATCATTATTTGACCCACAGCTGAGATCCTGATTTCCCCTCTGTCAGTGATTCCCTTCACTGAGATTCCACCCTGCCTCTCACGCAGTGTCTACAAGGGCTATATGTTCCTGTTGGCCCAGAATATATAAATTAATCCACCTTCTTCCTGGAACCAATCTATTGGTCTATTGGATTGTGTTTAGCTGTCAGCAACACAGCTCTGGGATGTTATTGGCGATAAATGATCTGGGATGACAGCCAGTATCAGCATGGTGCTCACAGGGTATGGCACCAGACAGTCTGTGAGAGTTTCTAAGAAAAGTTTCTGTGTATTTCTCCTCATGCTGTCTCCTGATCTAACTTCACATTCGTCTGACACCCCTTGTTCTCACTCACTCTGTCGCTCCATTTTTCACTCTGTTTATCTCACTTCACTGTCTTTCTCTCTGTTTATTTCTCTCCCTCTCAGTCTAGCTCCGATCATTCCCTCTATTTTCATGTTGTCAAGTTGGAGAGCTCATGGACACATGGTGGGCTGAATGGCCTCCTTCCGTGTTGTATTCATTCTGAAGTTCTCTGACTCACAGTAACAGGTTTTGGTGCCTGGAGAGACAAGCTGGTCCAGTGAAGGACACAGTGGACAATTAACCATTATCTCTTCGTATTTTCTGACATGCAGCGACATTGAAACATCTGTTCAAACAACAGATCCCTCATATTAAAATCACGACACTTCAGACTGCCAGGCCATTGTGTTCAGTATACTGTTTTGTTTTATTGGTCTTAGCTGGACTGGGATTAGTCTCCAACTCCTCCTCAGTCACTGTACCTGTGGACCTACTGCTGTGGTTCCACACACCCCACCCCACCGCCGCCACACATAAGTTTAAACCCTCGTAAAGGACAATATCAAACCTGCCTGCCAGGAGGTTGCTGCCAGTTCAAGTCCATCCCGTCCATCTTGTTTATATCCTATCAACTGTGAATCCCAACGATCCACATATCGGAGAGTGTTATCAGTTCAAGTGCATCCCGTCCTTCTTGTGTGTATCAAACTGACCCGTGAATCCCAATAATCCACATTTCATAAATTGCTGCCAGTTCAGGATCATCCCGTCCTTTTTGTGTATATCCTCCCGACTCGGGAATCCCAATGATCCACATATCGGAAGTGCTGCCTCCCCTGCCAGCTCTTTGATCGTGTATTTAATTGTGTTACCTGACGATTCCGTACCTCATTCGCACGTGACATATTCTAATGTCTCCAAAATTCAAATATCCGTTCAGCACAACTCCAGCAAGGCCTTTTTTTTAATCTGGATAGACTTGATAATAAAAACTTAAGTGTGACGTCAGGAAAGTGAGACCACTGAATCAGTCCAATGACCACCGGATCTGATATCTATCCCCGCCACCAAACCTGTTTGACAAGGTATACATATGGACCATCTATTTGCAGATGGACGAGGATAAACAGAAGATTAGAAAACGTCAGAGCAGATGGATATGCTTCCACCTGTTTACTCAGCTTTGCTATTCAATTGGATTCTAGTTAGTCTTCCTTTCAATGGCAGGGTCTTTACCCAGCATCCCCAGCGGGTCAGAAAGTGCCCAGTGTCGTTATGTGCACAGTCCTGCCAAGGGAGTATCTAGTGCCAGGCAACGGGATTTGGGGAGTCCCAGGGATGGCACAAGGAAAGGCTGCATGTAGTGACGATGGACTGCGGGAACTGAGAGAGATGGAATGGGCATCCAGGAACACTTCACTCAGACAAGTGGCCGGGCAAGATTCCTAAAGACCCAGAGGAACCCGCGAACCACGGCTGCTTTTACAAAAATCTGTCACATTTGCTGCATTTCTCCATCGAACAAAAGCAAAAATACTGTAGATGGTAGAAATCTGAAGCAAACACAGAGACATACTGTGGAGAGAAAAAACAGTTAACGCTCCCAATGCAGACAAGGGTGAATCTACAAAGTCCACACAGACAGGGTCCAGAGATTAGAAATGAACCCAAGTCCCAAGCACTGTGAGGCAGCATTCCTGTGTCACCATGCTGGTCAATGCTGGATAATTGGGGATAGTATAGTTAAAAGCATAGATACTGTTCTCCGTGATCGGGATTAAGAGTCCTGAAGGTTGTGTTGCCTACATGGTGCTCGGGTTTGGGATATATCATCTGGGTTGCAGAACTTGGAGCGGGAGGGGAATGATCCAGTGGTCAGGGTCCGTGTAGGTACCAACAGCTGGACAAACAAATGACAATGAGAAGAGTGCGGGGTAATACAGGACTGAACTATTATAATAGAAAGCATGCAGTATAAGGAATAAGGTAACTCATCCATAAATTGGCAGGTACGACATAGTGGGCATTACAGTGACATCGCTGCAAGAGGATCAGGATTGGGAGTTGAATATTCAAGGATATTCATCCTGCCGAAAAGATAGGCAGGTGGGCAGAGAGATAGAGTTGTCTCAGTATTAAAATTGGAATCGAATCAATAATCAATAATAAGAAATGTAATAAGGTCAGATGGTGTAGAATCTGTGTCGGTAGAATTGAGGAATCAAAAAAGTGAGAAAATGTAGTTGGAATTATATACAGGGAGCTGGGGTGTAAGATACACCGGGGCTGGAAAGATCTGCAGGAAAGGCAAAGTTACAGTGATCATGTGGGATTTTATTTTACAGATGGACTGGGAATTCAGATTGATAGTGGTTGGCAGGAAAAGGAATTTGTGGAATGTCTACGTGATGGCTTTTTGGAGCAGCTTGTGCAGGCAGACTAGATGAGGGGATGTTAAGGTGACAGTGATCATAATATGGTTGAATTTACTCTGCAGTTTCAGATGGAGAAAATAGACTCAGAAGTAACGGTATTCCAGCTGAATAAAGGCAATTGCACAGACATGAGTGAGGAGCTGGGTAGAATTGACTGGGAGAAGGACACAGCAGGAACGACAGTGCAACAGCAATGGCAGGACATTTTTGGACTAATTCAGGATACAGCAGAGATTTATCCTGAGGAAAAAGAGACTTGTATAGGGAGGATGGGACAACCATAACTGACTAGGGGAGTCAGGTATAGCGTAAAAGCAAAAGAGAAATGATATAATGTGGCAAAGTGCAGTGGGAGACCTGAGGATTGGGAAGCTTACAAAGACAAAACAGAGGGCAAAGAAAATCAAATAAGGAGGGAGATTATTAAATATGGGGGTAAGCTAGCCAGTAATGTAAAGGAAGACTGTAATAGTTTCTTTCGATATATAAAGTACAAAAAAGCGGCAAAAATGAACATTGGACTGCTGGAAAATGATACTGGAGAGATGGTATTGGGGAACGAGAAAATGGAAAAGGTACTGAATAATTACTTTGCATCAGTTTTCATGGTGGAAGGCACGAGTAGTACTTTAAACATTTAATGTATTGAGGAGCCAGAGCTGAGTATGATGGCCCCCACCATGGAGAACATGCTACGTAAAAATGTAATGACTCGAAGGTGGTTAAATAACCTTGAGCAGATGGACTACATCCCAGTATTATAAGGAACATACTGAAGATGGAGTGGAGGCAATCGTGGAGATCTTTCAGCAATCACTAGAGTAAGAAACGATCCCAGACCATCGGAAACCCACTAACGTGACACCTCTTTTGAACAAGGGAGTAAGGAAAAAGACAAAAAAAAACCCTCCATGAATAGTTTAACCTCTGTCGTGGGTAAGATCCTGGAATCCATTGTGAAGGATGTGGTTTCTGAAAACTTGAAAGTATTTGGTAAAATAGGGCAAAGTCGGCATGATTTCATCAAGGGAAGTTCATGCCTGACAAATCTATTGGAATTCTTTGAAGAGGAAATGAGCAGGCTCTACCAAGCATAGCCAATGGATGGTATCCACCTGGAATTCAAGAAGACCTTTGACAAGGTGTCACACAGGAGATTACTGAATACGATAAAGGTCCGTGGTGTTAGAGGCAAGGTGGTGACATGGATAGAAGCTTGTCTGTCTGGCAGAAAGCAGAGAGTTGGGATAAAAGTGTACTTCACAGGATGGCAGCCGGGGACAAGTGGTGACCCAGAATGCTCAGTGTTGATATCATAAATTTTTACTTGTTACATTAACAATCGAGATGAGGGAATTGAGTGCATTCTGGCTAGGTTTGCAGACGATACAAAGATAGGCACATGGACAGGTCATATTGAGGAAGCGGAGATGCTGAATAAGGATTTAGTCAGATAAAGAGATCGTCAGATGTATTCCAACGTTGGAAAGTGTGAGGCCATGCACTTTAGCACGAAGAATAGAGGCATTGTCTATTTTCCAAATGGCGAGAAAATTCAAAAATCAGAAGTGCAAAGGGACTTGGGAGTTGTAGTGCAGGGTTCTCTCAAGGTCAGCTTGCAGGTTGAGGCAGCATTTAGGAGAGTATTTGCAATTATGATTGGGAGCATTTACTACGAGAAAAATTGAATATAAGAACTGAATGTATCGTGCTCTGGTCAGACAACATTTGGAGTATTGTGCTCATTTTTGAGCTCCATACCTCAGGAAGGATGTACTGGTCCTGGATCGTGTTCAGAAGATTTTCACGGGAATGGTCATAGGAATGAAAAGCTGATTGCATGGGGAATGTTTGAGTACTCCGGGTCCATACTTGATGAAGTTTGAAAGGATGAGTGGGAATGTGAAATAGACAGAATACTGAATGACCTGGAGAGTGTGGGTGTTGATAAGATGTTTCCATTGGATTAGAATCAGAGGGCACAGCCTTAGATGAAAGGGAACACCTTTTAGAACAGTGATAAGGAGAAAGTTATTTAACAATAGAATGGCGAATCTTTGAAATTTATTGCCACAGAAGGCTGTGGGGGCAGGTCATTGAGTATATGTGAGACGGAGATCGATAGTTTTTGATTATCCAGGAGATCAAAGATTATGGAGAGAAGGTCGGAGAATGGGTTTGAGAAACCTATCAGCGATGATTGAATGACGGAGCAGACCCGATGGGCTAACTGTCCTAATTTATGCTCCCAATGTCTTATAGTCTTCTGGTCTAAACCTGAAGGAAGTACCTTGCATCTCTGAGAAGATAGATTCATGTTCTTCATGAAGGTCAGAAACTGTTGGAAATAGTCAACTGTTTTAGAATGAAGGTAATGTGGCTGCTGTCAGGGTGGTGGATAATATAACATTCAGTGCAGGATCACACACCAACTGAACTGTATTAATGTGGGGAGAGTTTATTCAAAACTTGGACCTCTCCATCTCTCTCAATGGGGAGTAGGGGTTGGGGTGGGTGGTCGTAACATCCGCCCAGACACTTAAAATGTTCCGAATCATGCATCCTGAATGAAATAGCAGGCATGGAATTTATCACCTTCTCATTGACTGTTTAGAATATAAGAAGTGATTGTTCATCCCTCTCAGGATTCAATGCAATCACCTCTTATTCTCTCACAGCGCTACAGATCAACCTTCAGTCACTCCTCATGGTGCCATCATCCCAGGGGTTAATCTGGTTGAACTCCTCTTCACTCTCTCTGTGATAAGGAGATCACTCCGTATAAAGGAAAGAAAATCTGCCCACAATACCCCAAATACTGCCTAAGCAACACTCTCAGGGTTGATCACGATAATTCCTTTCCCTCACTTAGTTGGCTCCAATTCTTTTCTGTGACACAGGAAACAATTCATTTACAATGCACTGCCACTGACGTAGAATTTAAAAACATCCTTACATCTGGAGGTCAGCATTAATAAAGAACCAGCACCAGAGGTGACATTGGGGATGGACATCACTCTTGGAAGAGACTCAATCACAAAGGATACATCTAAAATAGTGAATGGCTACCTACATTAATGGAAATGAGCCGTTGGAATATGGGATGCAGGCAGAGGAAGGGAGCTATTATTCCTTCTGTTCTGCTCTCACGGGATGTGTGTAGCCATGGTCAGGCCAGGATGTTATGCCGATCTTGAACTGAGTGGCTGGTTCAGCTGTCCCACAGGACAATAAATAGTGCAAAAAATTGCCGTGGGTTTGCAGTTAAACAGAAACTTGACCAGAGAAGAATGACACACTGCCTTCTCTAATGGGCATAAGGCAAGGCGACATCAACAGATTATTATTCTGTGGCTCTAGAATACGAGGCAATGACGTGACCCACCATACACTGTCTGCCCATCTTTCAGATTTTGTGCAGAGAACAAGTCAAACATCTCACGTGCATTTATTTTGTATTGGACACATGGTTAGAAGGGACTTGAAACAGGTATATCTGGAATTAACAAAGGAACAAACGATGGTTTATTCAGGAATTGAACTGAGGCTGAGGAGGAGACTTGGACGTCTTAACGGTGGTAATGGACAGGACTGGTATGTGGGGATGAGATGGAGATGTACACTTTGCAGGAGGAAATGAATCAAAGAGGCTGAGAACAGTGTGTTTTCCTGTCGCGTATTGGTGAGCAATTTGTAAATAATAATTTGCTAGTTTTAATTTCTAAAGAATGGAAATTTGATTGGAGCTGAAAATGCCGGCTTGCACCTTTACAATATCTGCATATCATCAGAATCGATTCAATTCAGATCATTTGAATAAACAGACAGAGTGACCTACCAGGAACACCAACTGTAGCAAGGATAGGATAGTAACCAGCTTGAATAACCATCAGTACATCTTCAATCCGATATGCTAATGATATCCAAGGCTGTGAAAGCCAGTAAAGACCTTCGGATAAACCCCGGTCCATTGTTGGAACATTCCAGTCTAATGATCCCAGATTTTCAGCTCTCCTGCCCTTCTCTCTGAAGCTGCTAATCCCTCTTATTTTTGTTGGACATGCTCCCGCTCACACCATGGTATAAAACACTGAAAACATTCCCTTATTGATAGAAGAGAGAAACTCTAGCGACGCATACGATGCATGGAGACTGACATCATTACAATGGCTGAACAAATAGCTCCAGTTAACCCCTTTGAATTCAATGCTACTTTATTAAAATTCAAAATAACGTTGAACATTTATGCATTCTGGGTGTGATATGCGAGTGTGACTGAAGGAAGGAATGGTGAAGATGGCAGATTGATTGTGTGTAATCATTCAGTCAGCCTTGTATATGGAAGTAAGGCCAGAAGTTTAACGGAACATAAGCATGCTTCTCTGTTCATAAATACAGAAATAAATCCTGTCACTACTGATCAGTCATTGCAATATCTGTAAAACATTGAGAAAACAACTATCATCCATGATCTGATAGCAAAATGTGCCAAAAACATCGTGGGTTACAACAAACAAACGGCATGGATACGTGAACAGAGAATTGCACATGACAAACACAGTTCAGATTGTTATTCCAGGATCAGGGAGGGCAGGTGTGGGTCGTGCTGTTGATGTTTTCGATGTTAAGGAACTGTCATGAAGTGTCATTTAATGGACTTCAATAACATTGTGATTATGATATCGGGGAAAAGACAGAAGATGGAGAGGGCTGGGGGACATGGCTTTTTAGATTGGGTGGAGGGACAGTGATGTCCCCCAGTTACCAGAATTGCAATGTAACTCTTTATAATCATATGAAGAACAGATTCAAGAGTACACCCAGAATGAGGAATGAGCAGAGATAATATTAATGAAATGCGTTTATGCAATATAAAATTCAGAACCAAAATGATTTTCTGCACACACCAAAGTACAAAGAGATAAAGCTGTTAAAATACACTCCTGATATTGAGCTATATAAAGTGAAATGTAAATTACATCACTAGGAAAGTGGTATGCAAACTTTATCAATCATTATTTGACCCACAACTAAGATCGTGATTTCACGTCTGTCAGTGAGTACCCTCACTAAGATTCTCTGGCCGAGTCTCTCATACAGTATCGGTGTGGGCGGGAGGGGGGGGGGGGGGGAGTCGTGGAGGGGGTGGTGGTGGTTATCATTTCCTGCTGCTCTTGGCACAGTCTATATAAAAACTATGCTTTCTCTATGGAACCAATCTATTGACCGAATGGGTTCTGTTTAGCTGTCAGTAACCCAGCTCTGTGATATTGTTGGAAATAAATTATTTGGGATGACAGCCAGTATCAGCACAGTGCTCACAGTGTACGGCACCCAGGCAAAGGGCTTGCCGTCCAGAGGAATTTCTAAATAAAGCTTCTAACTTCTGTCTGTCCATATTTATCTACCGTAATGCAGTCTTCTGATCTATCTGACTTCACCCTCATCTAACACCTCTTCCTCTCGCACTCAGTCAGTCGCTCCCCTTTCAATCCTCTCTCAGTTTATCTCCCTTCACTTGCTTTCTCTCTGTTTATTTCTCTCACACACAATCTCTCTTCACACACTCTCTCGATCTCCAATTGTGCAGTTGGAGAGCTTGTGACTCCAAAATGGGCTGATTAGCCTCCATCCACTCCATAATAAGTGAGGTTCTCTGACCCACAATAGATACTTCCTGGACAGGCATGCTGGTCCGGTGACAGGTACAGTGCACTATCACCTATTATCTTTTCCTGCTCTTCTCTGGTGTACAGCTGCCTTGAAATGTCTGTTCAAACTAAACAGACTGAATGAAATTCGAGCAGTCGAGAAGGTGTTCATGACTGTGTATTTCCATCAGGATTTAATGAAGGATGAGATTCCAGAATAACATAAGCAATGAATGAAAAACAGGGCAGCACAAGAAATGGCAGCTGAGTAAAACATGTGGTTCCAAGTAGATCTCATGGTATTACCGATAGATTATCAATCCGGAAAAATCAGCTCCTGTTCTGTGGATCCAGGTTGAATCCCGCCACTGCAGATGGTGGAAATTCAATTCAATAATGTAAAAATATCCCTGGAATTAAGAATCTACTGATGAGAATGAAATCATTGCCGATTGTCAGAAGAATCCATCTGGTTCACTAATATCCTGCAATGAAGGAACCTGACATGCCATTCCAGACCCAAAGCAATGTCATTGACTCTCAATCGCCCCCTGAAAAGGTCTAATCGGTCATTCAGTTGTACCAATCACTACAAAGATTCAAACAAATGAAACCGGATGGACCACCTGGCATCGAAATGGGCACCGGAAAAGTCAACATTAGAAACATCACTGTAGAACCTGAAAAGTCTTCCTTACTGACGTCTGAAGTCAAGTGCCAATATTGGAACAACTGCCTTACAGAATAGTTAAGCAACAGCCTGACATAATCATACTCACGGAATCATACCTTACAGAAACAACAGAAATTAAACATGGACAAAGGAGACTCTCACTGATTACCACGTAACGTCGTTCCTCAGCTGAATCAGTCCTTCTCCATGTTAAACAACACTTGGCGAAAACTTTGACTGTTGCAAGGGCACGAAGTGTATTCTGGCTGGGGGATTTCAAATTCGACTGTCAAGAGTGGTTTTACAGCAGCACTACTGATCACGCTGGTCGGCTCCTAAGGACATTAGGACACTAGATTGGGTCTGCAGAATGTGTTGAGGCAATGAACGAGAGGGTAAAAAACATACCTGACCTCGTCCTTACCATTCTACCAACTGCAGAGGTATATGTCCATGACAGTATCGGTAAAAGTGACCACCACACTGTCCTTGTGGAGACAAAGTCTATTGTCTCCATAAACTCTATTGTGTTGTGTGGTACTATCACCATGCTAAATGACACAGACTTTCAGCAGATCTAGCAACTCAAGACTAACCGTCCATAAGACACTGTGGACCATCAATAGCAGCAGAACTATACTCCAGCACATTCTGTAACATCATGGCCCTGCATGTCCCCCACTCAATCATTACCATCAATCCAGAGGATTAAACCTGGTTCAATGGAGAATGCAGGAGGGCATGCCAGGAGCAGAACCAGGAATATATAAAGATAAAATGTTCATCAGCTGAAGCATCCAAACAGTAATACTTGCGTGCTAGATAGCATAAACAGCAAGGGACAGATAGAGCTTAGCGATCACAGAACCAATGCATCAAAATTAATCTCTGCAGTCCTGCTAATCTGATCCTGAAGGGTGGCTGACGATTAAACAACTCACCAGAGTAGGAGTCTCCACAAATATCCCCAACCTCAAAGATGGAAGAGCCCTGCACAACAGTGCAAAATATAAGACTGAAGCTTTCGTTGCAATCTTCAGTCAGAAGTTTTGAGTGGAGGATTCATTTCGGCCTCCTCCGGTCATCCCCATCGTTACAGATAGCAGTCTTCAGCAAATTCGATTCACTGATATCAAGAAACGGTTGAAGGCACTGCATACTGTAAAGACTATAGGCCCTGATAACATGCCGGCAATAGTCCTGAAGACTTGTACTCCAGACCATCCCGCTCTCCTAGCCAAGCTGTTCCAGTATGTTGACAAACCGACAATGGGGAAAAACTGCTCAAGTATGTTCTGTACATAAAACGCAGGACAAATTCGACCCGTCCAAATACAGCCTTATCAGTCCACTCTCTATCATCAGTAAAATGATGGAAGGTGTCATCAACAGTGCTATCAAACCGCACTTCCTCAAAACTAACCTGCTCAGTGACGCCCAGTTTGGGTTTTGCCAGGGTCACGCAGCTCCTGACCTCGTCACAGCCTTGGCTCAAACATAGAAAAAGGAACTGAGTTCCAGCCCTTGACATCAAGGCTGCATTCTGCCAAATGTGACATCAAGGACCCCAAGCAAAAACGGTATCGCTGGCCAACACTCCATTATTGGAGTCATACCTGACAGATAGGAAGATGGTCATTGTTGTTGGAGGTCAGTCATCTCAGCTCCAGAACATCTCTGCTGTAGTCCCTTAGGATAATGCTCTCGATCCAAACATCTTCAGCCGCTTGAACAATGACGTTCCTTCCATCATAAGGTAGAATTGGGGATATTCTATGATGACTGCACAATGTTTATCTCCATTCGCAAATGTTCAGATATGGAAGTAATCCATTCCCAAAGCAATATCCAGGCTTGGGCTGGCAAGTGGCAAGTAATATTTGCGCCACATAAATTCAGACAATGACTGTCATCAATAAGAAACAATATAACCACTTTGTATTCAGCAGCAGTATCATCACTAAACTCCCCCACTATCAATATTCTGGTGGTAGTGGTGGTGGGGGGAGGGGTGGTGGGGGCTGGGGGGGGGGGGTTAATTGACCAAAACATCAACTGGACTCGCCACATGAATCTAAGAGCAGATCAGAGGTAGGAATACTGCACGAGTGACTCACCTCCTGACTACCCAAAGCCTGTCCATTATCTACAAGGCACAAGTCAGGAATGAGATGGAATATCCTCACTTGCCTGAATGAGTGCAGCCCCAACAACACTAAAGAAGGTTGACACAATCCAGGACAAAACAGCCCATTTGATTTGCACCACATCCACAAGCATTCACTCCCTTCACCATGGTCACTCAGGAGCAGCAGTGTGCACTATCTACAAGAGACAATGGAGAAATTCCCCAAAGATCCTCAGACAGCTCCTTCCAATCTCACAAACACTTCCATCTGGAATGATAAGGGCAGTAGACTTTTGGGAACACCACCACCTTCAAATTCCCCTCCAAGCGAGTCAACATCCTGATTTGGATATGCATTGCCGTTCCTTCACTATTGCTGCGTGAAAACCCTGGAATTCCCTCTTTAGTCACTAGTGGGTCACCGCACAGCAGGTAGGTTGCAGCAGTTCGAGAAAGCAATTCACCACCACCGTCTCAAGGGCAACTGCGGAAGGGCAAGAAATACTGGGCACATCCAGCGATGCCCACATACAAAAAAATCTTTTTTAAAAATAGTTCCAAGTTGAGCATCTCGATGGGACAGGTTATCTGATTTGAACACGAACATGAAAGCAGTGTTTCTAATATTGAACATTTTAGACTTTTCTGTTATTAAAGGGTGTTCAGTATTCGATGACATATTGTTGCTGAATGCTGTGATAAATTGCACCTGTTTTGTTTAAATCAACAATACTGGCGTAACAGGATCAATCCTTTGAAAATACCAGACAGAAGCAGTGGCTTGACTTGAATTACACCTATAAAGTCTTCACTCCCTGCAACACTGACTCTCAGTAGAAGCACACCCTACCCCCTTTTGCTGTGAGTTTACTTCATTATGGCGCACAAGCCCAGTCTATTGATGTCACTCCGTCTCAATACTAACTCATTGGTGCTCACACCAACCATGTCACTGTGTATTGATGACGATGGAGGTCGGTCGGGGATGTCTATGATGAATAATTGTGTGACTGCCAGGCTGAAACCTGCCCCGACAGCCTCGGATCTACCTGTGCCCGCTGTCACCGCTGCAGGTATGATCAGTCTTCCTGCTGGTCAAATCAAGGAAAGCGACAGCCATGGATAGTGTTCCCGGCTGAGCGCTCAGATCCTGTGAGGACCAACTGACAGAGGTACTCACATACAATTTCAGCCTTTCCCTCCCATAAGCCGAAATCCCAACCTGATTCAAAAAGACCAACATCAACCTTCATCATTGTGCTTCCAATTAAACCTGTTGGACTATAACCTGGTGTTGTGTGATTTTTAACTTTGTACACCCCAGTCCAACACTGGCATCTCCAAATCATAACATCAACCTTGTAAGTGAGAAAGCTCATGCTTTAATGACTTAATGATTACCGCCAAATGGCTCTATCCTCAATAAACATGGAGTGATTTGAAAGGCTGGTTATGGCCCACATCACCTCCAATCTCCCAGCCTTACTTGGTCCCCTATAATATGCCGACTGATGTAACGGATCCACAACAGATGGCGTATCCCGAGCCATGTACTCATCCCTAGGACATCTAGACAACAAAGACACCTACATCGGACTCCTGCTCATTGAGTACAGCTCCAACTTAAACATCATTATCCCCTCCAGACTGATCTCAAAATTCCGTGACCTTAGTCGCGGCTCCACCCTCTGCAACTGGATCCCCCAGTTTCTGACCCACAGACTACAATTAGTGAAGATAGGTATCTGCAACGCCGCCACAATAACACACAACACTGGAGCTCCTGGAGGATGTGTCCTCAGCCCCCTACTGTACTCCCTGTACACACGCGGCTGTGTCCCTCAGCCCCTACTGTACTCCCTGTACACACACAGCTGTGTCCCTCAGCCCCTACTGTACTCCCTGTACACACACGGCTGTGTCCCTCAGCCCCCTACTGTACTCCCTGTACACACACGGCTGTGTCCCTCAGCCCCCTACTGTACTCCCTGTACACACACAGCTGTGTCCCTCAGCCCCTACTGTACTCCCTGTACACACACGGCTGTGTCCCTCAGCCCCTACTGTACTCCCTGTACACACACGGCTGTGTCCCTCAGCCCCCTACTGTACTCCATGTACACACACAGCTGTGTTCCTCAACCCCTACTGTACTCCCTGTACACACACGGCTGTGCTCTCAGCCCCCTTCTGTACTCCCTGTACACACACAGCTGTGTCCCTCAGCCCCCTACTGTACTCCCTGTACACACACGGCTGTGTCCCTCAGCTCGCTACGGTACTCCCTGTACACACACAGATGTGTCCCTCAGCCCCCTACTGTACTCCCTGTACACACACGGCTGTGTCCTCAGTCCCTACTGTACTCCCTGTACTCTGAAAGCTGTGGCCTCAGCCCCCTACCGTATTCCTTGTACACACACGGCTGTGTCATCACCCCCGACTGTACAACCTATGCAACAAAAGATGTGACCTCAGCCCCCTACTGTATTTCTGTACACACATGGCTGTGTCCCTCAGCTCGCTACTGTACGCCCTGTACACACACGGCTGTGTCCCTCAGCTCATTACGGTACTCCCTGTACACACACGGCTGTGTCCCTCAGCCCCCTACTGTACTCCCTGTACACACACAGCTGTGTTCCTCAACCCCCTACTGTACTCCCTGTACACACACGGCTGTGTCCCTCAGCTTGCTACTGTACTTGCTGTACACACACGGCTGTGTTCTAAGCCCCCTACTGTACTTCTGTACACACACGGCTGTGTCCCTCAGCTCGCTACTGTACTCCCTGTACACACATGGCTGTGTCCCTCAGCTCGCTACTGTACTTCCTGTACACACATGGCTGTGCTCTCAGTCCCCTACTGTACTTCCTGTACACGCACCGCTATGTCCTCAGCCCCCTACTGTACCCCCTGTACACACACGGCTGCGTCCTCCGCTCCCTACAGTATCCCTGTACACACACGGCTGTGTCCCTCAGCTCGCTACTGTACTCCCTGTACACACACGGCTGTGACCCTCAGCCCCCTACTGTACCCCCTGTACACACACGGCTGTGTACTCAGCCCCCTACTGTACTCCCTGTACACACACGGCTGTGCTCTCAGCCCCCTACTGTACTCCTGTACACACACAGCTGTGTCCCTCAGCTCGCTGCTGTACTCCCTGTACACACAAGGCTGTGACCCTCAGACCCCTACTGTACTCCCTGTACACACACGGCTGTGTCCTCAGCATCCTATTGTACTCCCTGTACACACAGGGCTGTGTCCCTCAGCCCCCTACTGTACTCCTTCTACACCCACTTCTGTGTCCTCAGCCCCTACTGTACTCCCTGTACACACACGGCTGTGCTCTCGGCCCCCTACTCTACTCACTGTACACACACAGCTGTGTCCTCAGCCCCCTACTGTACTGCCTACATACATGGCTGTGTCCTCAGCCCCATACTGTACTCCATGGACACACACGGCTATGTCCTCAGCCCACTATGGTACTCCCTGTACACACACGGCTGTGCTCTCAGCCCCCTACAGTACTCCCTGTACACACACGGCTGTGTCCTCAGCCCCCTACTGTCTTCCCTGTACACCGACGGCTGTGCCCTCGGTACTATTGTACTCCCTGTACACACACGGCTGTGTCCTCAGCCCCTACTGTACTCCCTGTACACGCACGGCTTTGCCCTCAGTCCTACTGTACTCCCTGTACTCTGACAGCTCTGACCTCAGCCCCCTACCGTATTCCTTGTACACACACGGCTGTGTCATCACCCCCGACTATACTCCCTATGCAACAAAAGATGTGACCTCAGCCCCCTACTGTACTCCCTGTACGCACACAGTTGTGCCCCTCAGCTCGCTACAGTACTCCCTGGACACACACGGCACGTCCCTCAGCCCACTACTGTACTCCCTGTACACACACAGCTATGTCCTCAGCTCCCTACTGTACTCCCTGTGTACACACGACTGCGTCCTCCGCTCCCTACGGTATCCCTGTACACACACGGCTGTGCTCTCAGCCACCTACTGTACTCCTGTACACACATAGCTGTGTTCCTCAGCTCGCTACTGTGCTCCCTGTTCACACACGGCTGAGACCCTCAGCCCCCTACTGTACTCCCTGTACACACATGGCTGTGTCCCTCAGCCCCCTACTTTACTCCTTCTACACCCACTTCTGTGTCCTCAGCACCCTACTGTACTCCCTGTACATACACTGCTGTGTCCCTCAGCTCGCTGTGGTACTCCCTGTACACACACGGCTGTGTCTTCAGCCCCCTACTGTACTCCCTGTACACACAGGGCTGTGTCCTCAGCCCCCTACTGTACTCCCTGTACACACATGGCTGTGTCCTCCGCTCCCTACTGTACTGCCTACATACACGGCTGTGTCCTCAGCCCCATACTGTACTCCCTGGACACACACGTCTGTGCTCTCAGCCCCCTACTGCACTCCCTGTACACACATGGCTGTGTCCTCAGCCCCTACTGTACTCCCTGTACACGCACGGCTGTGGCCTCAGTCCTACTGTACTCCCTGTGCTCTGACAGCAGTTGCCTCAGCCCCCTACCGTATTCCTTGTACACATACAGCTGTGTCATCACCCCCGACTGTACTCCCTATGCAACAAAAGATGTGACCTCAGCCCCCTACTGTACTCCCTGTACACACACGGCCTGTCCCTCAGCTCGCTACTGTACTCCCTGTACACACACAGGGCTGTGTCCTCAGCCCCCTACTGTACTCCCTGTACACACATTGCTGTGTCCTCAGCCCCCTATTGTACTCCCTGTACACACACGGCTCTGTCCTCAGACCCCTACTGTACTCCGGTACACACACGGCTGTGTCCTCAGCCCCCTACTGTACTCCGGTACACACGTGGAGGTGTTGCCAAATTCCAAGCAATGCCAACTATAAGTTTGCTGATGACATCACCAAAGCAGGAGAGATATCAAACAACGATGAGTCTGAACACAGAAAGGAGATAGTGGATTTGGTGGCATGGTGGAATGATAATCACCTCACTCTCAAATTCGGCAAAGGTAAAGAACTGATCATTGCCTTTAGAATGAAAGGAGGGGAACAAGCCACTATCTCCATCAACGGTCGAGACAGTGCAGAGCGTCAAGTCCCTCGGAGTGATGATAACTGGCAACCTACCCGGGACTTCTCACATAGGTGTCACAGACAAGATGGTTCAAAAACGTCTCTCCTTCCTCACTTGGCTCAGGATATTTAGCATGCACTACTTCTACAGATGCACTATTGTGAACATACTGTCCGGGTGCATAATGGCCTGGTACGGCAACACTCTGCCCAAGTCCGTCAGAAATTACAGAAGATTGTGTTCACAGCGCAGACTATGACGGACTCCAATCTCTCAACCATTGACTCGATTTACACGGCTCGTTGCCGTAGAAAGGCTGCCAACATCTGTCCAAGACTACTGAGGGAAGAGAGAGAGGAAATAACTAGGGCCTTAACAGATATCTTTGTAACATCCTTGAACACAACTGAGGTCCCAGAGGACTGGAAAGTTTCTAATCTCCTTGTTTAAGAAGGGTAGCATGAATAATCCCGTTAATTATAGACCGGTGAGCCTGACGTCTGGGGTAGGGAAGCTGCGAAAGAAGATACTGAGGGATAGGTTCTATTCTCATTTGAATGAAAATGGTCTTATCAGTGATAGGCAACATGATTTAGTGCAGGGAAGGTCATGTCTTACCAACTTAATAGAATTATTTGAGCAAGTGACAAAGTTGATTGATGAGGGAGGGGCTGTAGATGTCATGTACATGGACGTCAGAAAGACTTTTGATAAGATTTCCCATGGTCGGGTAATGGAGAAAGTGAAGTCACATGGTGTCCAGGGTGTGCTAGCTACATGGATAAAGAATTTAATTGGCAAGAGGGGACAGAGCGTAATTGGGGAAGGTAGTTTCTCAAAATGGAGAACTGTGACCAGTGGTGCTCCATTTAAGATGTTTCGAGAAATATACATGAATGGGCAGGGAGCATAGGGATACAGACCTTTAGGTTGAGATGGAGGATTTGGATCGTCGCAGGCTTGGACCGCCGAATGGCCTGTTCCTGTACTGCAATGTTCTTTGTTCTAATATTACCAAAGACACATCATATGCCTGTAAAGATCTCCCACAACCTCTTCCATCAGGCTAAAAGATACAGACGCTTGAACACACAGAGCAGCAAGTTCAGGAACAGCTTCTTCCTAGCTGTTATTAGCCTGATGAATGGGCTCTCCAATCTCAGATAATGCTGATTTTGTTCATATTGACCTCGCCTAGCGCACGCCCTGTGCAGCGTAACCTATATGCCTCTCAAACATGTTTTACAGCCATCGTTCAGTACATCCATGCTTACCTTGATCTTCCTGGATATTTTGGCACAGGACAAAATAAATCCTCATCTCCCTACCCCCAGCTCCCTCCAGTGCTCACGATCAGGTTTCTCCGGTCCTCACCCCAGGTCCTCCCATTCCCCCAATTCCCCTTGACACTATCCCCAGCTCCCTGTGAACTTTGTCTCTCACTGTTTCTCTCACACTGCCTATTTCCCTGTGTTTTCCTTTTCCCTGTCTTCTGTTACTTTCCCTGAACGTATTATCTTCCCTTCTCCCTGCACATGCAACTGTTTGTTTCCTTGTTTTGTTTCCTTTCTCTCTTTGACTGACTGTCCATCTGTTTCGCTCGCTGCGTTCTCCCTCCTTCCCTTTGTTTCTGTTTCTTTGTCCTTCGTTGTGATGGTGATGGCTTCTATATTCGTTTGAAGCAGGTGAATGGTTCATTGGTTCGATGTTGGCAATACAATGCATTCAACAAAGTTTTGGTATGGAGGACATAATTTAAAATTATCAGTTAAATTTCAATGTTGTCAAAACAGCAACCAGAACGTGGGTATCCATTTAACAGCCAATTATTGCATCTAACTATTTTGAAACCGCTCGGCTCACAGTGCTCTGCATACCGGCAACTCAAAGCATTCTGTTCGGGTGCATAATGACCTGACATGGTAACTGCTCTGTCTAGGACCATAAGAAACTACAGACGGTTTTGTGCACAGTCCAAACCATCACGGAAGACAACCTTTCGCCCATTTGTACTTGTCATTGTCGCAGAAAGGCTGGCAACATCAAAGATCTCCCCCAAACAGGAATGATATCCTACAAACTCTTCCTACAGGGAGGAGACACAGAAGTTTGAAAACATGGACCAGCATGCTCAGGAACACTTCCTTCCCTACCATTATTAGACTGACAAATTGACATGTCTCACTTTTTAAATAATATTAATCTTGCTAATGTCGATCTTACTTTGCCCACCTCCTGTGAAGCTGTAACCATTGTATGCCTCACTCTGTCCAAGGACCCTGTGATCTCTGTTTTCTTGTTTAGAGTCATGTGCCTGCATTATAATAAAAACAAACCTTTCCATTGTACATTTGACGAAAATAAACGAAACCAAATCTGATCAAACACGTGGACTGCAGTGGCTCAAGGTCTTCTCAGGGGCAACTGGAGAAATGAACTCATGCTGCCCCAGTCAGAGAGACCCTATATAATTAATGAATATACGAAGATGACCACACTTAGGGAGGACAGACAGAGGGAATCAAATCGCTTTAAACATGATCTTAGATATATACAGGTTTCCCTCAGTATTTGTAAGTTGAGTGTTCCTACGAAACCGTTTTCAAGCTGATATGGTGTAAAGTGCAGTAGCACTAATTTATCTGGGAAAAATTTCGGCTTTCTTCGTAAAAGTGAAAATCCTGTTCGGATTTATTTTTGGTTAGCGAAACAATGTCATAATGTAAGTCAGTCGGAAAGGGAAGTGGCGAAAAGCGAACTTTGGAAAAGTAGGGGATACCTGTATTTACAAGGGCATGATATTCAGGAAGATGGGAAAGCCGAAAAATAGATGAGGTGAATCTCACATGATATCTCCAGCCCAGCTGATCATCACTCTCTTTGTTTGCTGTTTTTCTTCTATATCTCTCTTTCTCTATTGATCCCTCCTTCCCTTCAAAGCAGACTTCCCTGTCAACGGTATTAATCACACTCCTTTCCAGCTGCTTTCAGTTCAGGAACGTTCCCCAGCACTTCTGTTCGTTTCTTTGCATTTCTTTCTATAATTTCAGATTTAGAGCATCATCCTTTATTTGATTTCACCTTCAATTTTATTAATTCGTGGGATGTTGGTATCTCTGCCAAGGGCAGCATTTGGGACAATCACTCATTGCCCTGACTCTGAGGCCATTCCACAAGCCAATATAAAGTTAAGCAGATTGCCATGGATCTCAAGTCACAATAACCCAGACTGGGTAATAACACTAGATTTCTTTACCGAAGGTGATCAGTGAAAGATGAAGGTTTTCAGACAAAATGTTGCTTTTATATTTGGTTTTCGTGAAATTCAGTTTTATTCCAATTCTTATCATTTTTATTTCAGTTCTGCCATCAGCTGTAGTGGACTTGAAACAAATCATTTGAAACATTATCTTTCGTTCAATAAATTTTGCTCTGAATTACGTCCAGCGACATTCCTACATTCATGCATTGTCCTAATCATGAAGTAACGCGACAAGAGAAAGTTTGTGATTGAGATATTTGTAATTGGGAAAGTGGTCAGAAGAGAGCTTGAAATCTTTAGTCTGAATTTTAGCAACGTACAGCCAATGGTTTGCTCAGCAACATCACTGACACAGAGATGAAGATTGTGTATATGAGGAGCTGGGAGTGGACAGGTTTGGTGACAGAGAGAACACGAGACATAAGTCAGTTCAGGGCAAAAAGGGATCTCGTGGTTGTGCACAGCTTTGTTCGCAGATGTTTGTGAGGGAGGGGTCTTCAATTCATGGATAATGAATGGAGACTGAATTGAAACTGAAGGCAATAGTTTCTTTCTCTGACAAATATAGGTAACAGAAATTGCAATGAAGTTCAAACTTGTTTATGGGATTATTGAATGAACGCCAACAATAGCGAGAATAGGTTAGTAGCACACCCTCCACCCCGCCCAGAATAGCCATCAGCACTGCTGATATCCGATATGGTAGAAATCCCTAAGAGGGGGAAATCTTGAAAAGACTCTAGGAAAACCTCCTCTCCATTGTTGCAATGTTCCAGTCCGCTATTCTCAGATTAAGATCCATGCAGCTGTTGATCTCTGTTACTGTTGGAGCTGATGCATCTGTTACTACTGTGGGTTAACGCACTGAATGAAGCGCTTATTAATAGGAGAGAGAAACCCTCCAGTGACACAGTTACATTGCACCGAGACTGACATCAATCACGGTCAGAGCAAACAGTCCCAGCTTTCAATACAGCACAGTCAGTTCACATTATATCTGGACTGGACTACATGTTGACATTTCTGACTATTGGTCACATCTCCCATCATCAATTGCTCTAGTGAAGTCAGTTGTGAGGGAGAATAAGAATATTTTCTTTTCGTAGGCTACATGATTCTGCTCTGTTGTCCGTTTACTATGTTGTAACCATCTCTCCAAAAATCCTTCCACCCCCCCCCGCCCCCCACCAAAACAATCACAATCAGGATGTAGTGACTGTGCTGATCTCTCCTCCACGGGACCAAACGCCAGCGAACAGACTGTTACTGGGCACAACCGCCCTGAACATAGACAGGAAGTGTGGACTTCTCTGAATATTCCTCTCACTGCTCTAATAAGGCAACTTTTGAACTTCCATAGGGAATATGCTTCAGTAATTAATTTATATAAATTGACAGACTTCTAAATGCAGTTTTATTTGATGTAAACCGTATTTTTTTACGCATTTTGGCATCTGTCCAAAACTAAAAGGGATAATTATAATGAAAGTATTCATTTAGACTTATGAATTAATGAGTCAGGTTCGAGTGAACATGATATTGGGTGGGAGATAGGGCGGAATGGGAGCAGTGCCTGTGGAGACTGCATGGGCAGTACAATGATATTCCCCAGTCATCATCCCTCTTTCTGACAGACAAAATTAAATCTAATGCATAACAAGGAAACAGCCAACATTTGGGTGATGCAATGCTGAATGACAATGTGAACTAAAAGAATAATATTAAATGTGATAAAGTGAACTATATTTTATACACACACCATTTAATCATTGGGAATACAGATCGAGTAGGGTCACCGGGCCTGAAACGTTTACTTTGATTTCTCTTCACAGATACTGCCAGACCTGCTGACCTTGCCCTCTAAGTTCTGATTTTCTTTTTGTTTGAGATTTAACATATTGTTCATATCTGGCAGGATACTTACAATAAAAAAAGCAGACACTCATAACAAAATGTGAAGGGCAATGGGGCCAATACAGGAGACTAACAGTAGAGATAGTCATTCCAAGCTGGAAGAGACAATGGGTTGAGTTCCCCCCACTTTTGCTGTAAATAATTCTGTGATATGTAATCAAAACCTTTGGAGACAGGGTAGACAAGTTTGCTCAAATGGTCACAGAGTGCTCCACCATAAATAATCTATTCCTATTATCTCATGAAATTTCAGCTGCATCTAAAATGTCTTTTTAAACAAAGTGGAGTTCCTGAGATTTACAGGGTCATCAGAAAAAATATTCTTTTTTCCTTTGAATCTTAAAGAAGAAACAAATTTCGGCCATAACAGAGGTGTCCCAGACACACCAACCATAATAGGAACAGGAAAGGACTACATTGTCCATATATAACCAAATTCAGCATGTAGCCCTGTCAAGAAACATGAAATATAGTGATACGGAAACATGAAATACAAACTGAAAATGATGGCAGATGAGGAAGTATCTGCAGAGTGAAACAGAGTTAACATATCGATTATGCTGTGACACTGTTCTGAAAAAGTCATATTGAAATCAAATGCTAATTCTGCGTATCCCTGCTCAGAGGGTGCCAGACCTGCTGAGTTTCCCTCTATCGATTTCTTTTTCTTTCTGAACTGTGACAAATTGACTGGTCTGAACGATATAAGTAAAGTTGCTATCTCAGTTGAATCTCGAATATTAGTTTATGGGCATTAAATGAAATTACAAAGTTCCTGTGTTTGACAGAGCTCCAAAAATCCATGACGTATTGCATTGTGATACAAAAACATTGTGAGACATTGTTGAAACAAAACCCCAAGTTCCTGCAAAAGGTCTGCAGCATCTGTGATGGGAAATCAAAATTAATGTTTCTAATTCAGTGGCCCTTCCTCAGAACGGATGGTAGTCCTGAAAATGTTGATTAATATACAGCAGAAGCTGAATAACTGTTCATGAAAACTGTTAGTACCTAACAATAGGGGGTGAGTAATGGAAGGCCACGTGAGAACTAGGCCTGGTGTCTGGGTCGGGGGCATTGAGGAGTTCAGTCCCTAAAATTATTGACCATAATTTTGAGTGTGAATGTCTGCAGGGTCCACCCGTGGAAAATGAGGTGTTGTTCTTCCAGCTTGCGTTGAAATGTCCTGAACACTGCAGCAAGCCTGACACAGAGATATTGGCCAGGGAACAGGATAGGGTATTAAACAGGCAGGCAACTGGAAACTCAGGGTCTTTTGCAGAGGTACAGCTTGGATATTCAGTGAAGTGGTCACCCAGTCTACCTTTAGTTTCCCCACTGTAGAGCAGATCACAATGTGAGCAGCGAACGTAGTAGACCGGTTTGTGGGAAATGTTGGTAGGATGCTGCTTCACCTGGAAAGTATGTTTGGACCTTAGATAAAGACGAGGGAGGAGGTAAATGGGAAAGTGTAACAGCTTCGGCAGGGGAAAGTGAAGTGTACATGTGGTGGGGGCTGGGGGAGGTGGTGTGTGTGTGGGGGGGAGGGGAGGTGTGGGCAGTGAATAACGAGTGGACCAGGGTGTCCTGGAGGAAATGGTCACTTCAGAAGGCGGAACAGGGAGAGGAGGCAAATATGTGTCTGGTGTGGCATCTCGCTGGAGGTGGGGGAATGCAAACTGATGATCTCTGCATGTGAATGCTGTTGGGATGGTAGGTAAGGATAAGGGAAACTCTAACGCTGTTGCAGCAGGGTAGAAAGATGCTGAATCTAGAAGTGCAGGAGGTCGGTCGGAATTGGTTGAGGTCCCTGTCAATAACAGTGCTGGGAGTTCTCGGGTGAGGAAGAAGCTGGACATATCAGAGGCCACATTTTTGAAGTTGACATCATCAGAAGCAATGTGGTGGAGACGGAGGAACTGAGAGAATGGAATGGAGCCTTTGCAGGAAATAGGGTGTGAGGATGTATACTCCAGGTAACTGTGGGAGTTGGTCGGTTATCACTGGATATCAGTGACCGGTCTATCCTCAGAAATAGAAGCAGAGATATCTAGTTAAGGAAGGGAGGAGTCAGAGGTAGAGAGGTGAATGTGAGGGAGAGGTGCAAATTGGAAACAACGAACTTTTCCAATTCTGGACAAGAAAGAGGAGCAGCAGCGATGATAATATCTACATATTGGAGAAAGAGTTTTGGATGGGGGCTGGAATAGAACTGGAAATGGAATGACCTACGTACCCCATGAAGAAACAGGTATAACTTGGGCCCACCTCTGTATCCATGCACCCCCTCTGTACGGGAGGAGCAGGCTGAAGCAATGGGTCTGCATGGGCAGTTCTGTTTGTGGATTTTCAGGAGGAGATAAAAGCGAACTCTGCTATCAGAGGGCCATCAGCTTCGGGACTGTTAGGTGGGGTGAGTGGGCGGGGGGGGGGAGGTGTGGGCCAGTGAGTGGGAATCTCCAGATTTAGTAAATAAAATAGCCTGATGTGCCATGGTAGAGTTATGGACCAGCAGGTGACATGTGGAGGTATCTGAGAGCTGGCACTCAGCCTCTGAAATGTAGAGGTGAGTCCACCAGACTGCAGCAGCACCTCCCTTATCGGCACAGACTGAATAACATAGTCAGGGTTGATTGAAGCATACAGCGTACAGTCTGTTCAGAGGGTGATAGGTTGGATAGGGAGAGGGGGAATATAGAGAATTTCAGACAACTAAACTCACATGGAAAGTTCTCAATGAACGTATTGAGTTCAAGTAAATGCCAGAGGAATGGATCCAGGTGGAGGGAGAGTGTTGGAGCTGGGCCAAGGGTCTATGGAATGGCGAGTGGACTCTTGTCCAAAGAAATGGACACCGAGGAGAAGATGGTGGAAAAGGAGTTCAACATTATGTCGTTCCTGAAATTCATTAAAGTGGGGCACAGAGGGATAAAGCTGAGACCTTTGCTGAGTACAGAACATTCAGCATTAGGGCGTGGAAGGTTAGGAGGGATGGTGAATACACGACAGGAGGTGGGCTTGGGGGAGGGGTTGGACTCAGATTACAGGGCATGGGTGGGTGGCAGGTTCAGAGGCTCATAGGCATCTCTAAGTTATTCCATCTTGTGGGCCTCATTTACCTGGCAAGCATGGTGAATGAGCTGGAGACTGAAGTAGAATTGGGAATGGTGCAGCCTTGAGCCAATGTGATGTGATGCTGGTGAACAGAGAAAATGTTGATCTCAGTGGCAATGACACCGCATGACCAGTCCTCAGAAAGTAAATGATTGAAGATAATCTGAATCGTTACCTTATTGAAATGCTCTGATTTCATTGGGTGACACTCAACCAGCAAGGTCTTACTTTTCTGAGACTTTGGACCAAACTGTGAAAACTGATGTATTTTGATATTATTAATAAAACAAATCCATCCATGTTTTTGCAAGGCACTAGCAAGGGCAGAGTTTACTTGTCATTCCCAATAGCTCTGGGTAGGTGTCATTGTTCATTGAGGAAATTACTAGCACAGAATCTCCTCTGATTTCCATTAACCACAGTTTGCTGAGGTGAATGATGCTACATGAATCAAATGCTACTTTGATGGCAAGGGAAGTTAGTCTGATCTCACCTCAACTGACATTGGAAAAATAAGTTAAAATACTAAAGAAAAAAAGGATAGAACACGGATTATTGAACAATGTGGTCACTGTCCTCGCAAAGTTTAAGGACAAACAGATGCATGGGCTTCCGATTCTGAGGTGAGGTGTTTCCTATTTGGGATGAGGCTGCTTGGTTAAGCGCTGTGACACAGAGACAGAAAAAAAAAACGTTCCACTCTGTATGGGGGAAAAACCCACCCTATTCATGGTGCATTGGTCAATGACAGACATACACTATTAGACATTGTGCATTGATCATCTCAATCTCATCATCACTGATGACCAATAGCAGCACAGATGCCAGGAGCTCCCATCACCCAGTTGGAAAGCAAAAATGGGTAAGAGATGGCCAATGGAAGTGAGAGTAACTAGGGAACTGGTGTAACTTACAGTGGGAATGGCAGAAGAAAGATGTGAAAAGATACTATCAGTGGAAGAGAATGCAGCAACAGAGGGGTAGTGCAAGGGAAGTAGGAGTGTAAAGAAAGAGTCGGAAGGGGAGGAAGAATGGCTAATGAAGTTTGAGTGACTGGGAAAAGTTTGTTTTGGAAAAGTGAGGTTGGGTGAAAACCACCAATGTTCAGGAAAATTGGGATCTGATTCCATTGAAAATTAAGATTTGATGTACTTCTTTTCTATCACTTGATTCTTTAACAGATTGTACATTCACTCTGTAGTGTTGTATCTCCATCAAATGCAGGTGATGTGGTTTTTTTTTCTCTCCTGCTGTTGTGTCTCAACATTTTTTGAATATTTTTAATAGTATGCATTTGCTTCCAATACTAGGTAGACATGAGAATATGATTTGATCACCTGCAGTTTGTCCATAACATAGAATTTAATTGAATATTTAACCTCATCACATCAGCTGATTCAAGCAATGAGTCTGTGTCCATCCTGCAGATGAAAAAAATTCTTCAGTTCTGACTATTGTTACAAAGGACAGTGCCACACAACAGGCTAATGTTCCAGTGCAAGGTGCGAATCCATAGTTCATCCTAAATTAGTTACAAGCTTTATGAATAAGACATGCTGAGGGACAGAGTGTAAAAGGTGAATTTAACTTTGTGTAGAAAATGGTATTTGCAGCACCCTCATAATAGGTGTTAACTACATCAGTCTGCAAATTCCCCAAAATAAGAACAACAAGAGACTGGAATTCTTAATCATTCCTTTGTGAATAACATGTGGAGACAGGAAGGAAATCAAGGTTTGTTTGTGAAATTCATAAATGATGTTGGTGAGAATGTGGAAGATGGATGGCAGTGGAATGATAACTACTGCTGGGGATGACACAAAGATTAGCTGGGTGGTTTACAGTAAGGAGGACAGGATTAGGCTACAGGACGATATAAACAGATGATTTCTATATCCAGATTTATGGCTAATGTAGTTTAACATGATAAATGTGAGATGATGCACATCTGAATTAACAAGACAAGTAAGAACTCAAACTTTGAAGGGCGATGGCTAAACTTACTCCTTTTTTCTTTGCAGCAGGGAAGGTTGAGGAGGGAACATGGTAGAGGTGTACAAGAGAATAAAGGGTATGGAGAGGATGAACAGACAGCAGATGTTTCCCTTACTCTAACGGTCAAAAACAAAAGGAAACATACTTAAAGTGAAAGGCAGGGATTGAGAGGGGATTTCTGGTGTCTGTTTTGAACTGACAGGGTGGCACAGACATAGAATAAAAAGTTCCTAGATGTGGAAACAGGCCCCTTGCCCAAAACATCCACACTGACACTCCAAAGTGTAACCCAGCCAAAACATTCCTCCTATATTTACCCCTGACTAATGTACCTAACCTACAAGTTTCTGAACACTTTGGGCCAATTTAGCATGGCCTATTCACTTATCCTGCACATCTTTGGATTGTGGGAGGAAATCGGAGTACCTCCAGGAAACCCACGTGGATATGGGGGGAATTTGCAAAATCCATGCAGCCAGTCACCCGAGGCTGGAATCAAACCTGTGTCCCCAGCGCTCTCAGGCAGGCGTGCTAACCACTGAGCCGCATTTCTGTCACTAATAACACGTGTCTGGAATGCATTTCCTAGGCGGGTGATTGACCAGGTAATCTCACAACTTTAAACAAAAGCCTTTGGTTATGCACTTGGTGATGCCGGCTCGCATTTTCATTCAATTATTCTATGTGGTGGCAGCCACTAACACTCAGATATATTCTGAAGCAGTAGCTAATGGCAGTTCCTAGTTTGTTCCATTGACTGTACTCAGTCAGTGAGCCTCCAGTGAAGTGCTGGTGTTATCTCCCACCTTCTATATAAATGTTTCAGTTTCCTTGAGTTGGTAATGTAATTTCCGGTCTCCATAATGTTATTTCCTGCCCTTTTTCTCAGAGGATGGTAGATGGAGTCAAAATTGATGTGTTTGATGATGGAGTTCCGGTTGGAATGCCATGTTTCCAGGAATTCTTGTGCTTGTCTCTGTTTGGCCAGTCCTAGGATGGATATGCAGACCTAGTCAAAATGGCGTACTTCCTCATCAGTACGTAAGGTATTCGTGTTGGGATCATGTCTGTTGTAGCTAGTTGATGTTCATATATCCTGGAGACTAGTTTTCCGCTTGTTTTTCCGTTTAGTGTTTGTTAAAGTTCTTGCAAGGCTTATTGTTCCTGCAGCAGAACAGACAAAGATGTGAATTTATTGTGGTGCTCAAAAGCATAAAAAAAAGTTGCAGAGTAGAAAAAGAATACTCTGTTAGGCATTATAGCACGAAGGAATTTAATTGTAAGGTTGTCAGTAAAATAGCTAGAAGTGAAATAAGGAAAAAACGTCTTTATTTAGAGATTTGTTATGAATTGGAATTGACCGGCTGGAAAGTTGTGGATGAAGATTCAAAAGAGAACTGGATATATATTTGGAAATTATGAATTTAACGGGCAACAGAGAGAGGGTTGGCAAATGGGAGGTGCTTGGGAGATATTTTTGGAACTGATGCATACATAATGGCCAATGGCTTCCTCCTGTACTTTAAAGTTATGTACTCTATCATGTGTCAGCTGTGAATAACAGTCAGTATCCAATTATTACACTGTGTAAATGCTCGCAAATAGCTGATTATTTGGTGCAGCATAAGCATTTAAATGCAAGTGCTGCAAGGTCAGCTTCATTATGAAGTCTAATTATTACTCAGAACATGAATATTTTACATGTTGTATTCCAATTACTAAAACAAATGTATAATTGCTTTGTCACAAACTATTTGGAAAGCTCTGACTTTTCACTTAGAAAAATATTATGTTCGTTGTTTCTTTTTCACTCTCCATGTTTCATATTAAACATCATTCATTCTAAAATTGGAAGTTTTCAATTATTATTCACTAAAATTTGATAACACAAATAATTTATTTAGTTTAATGTTCACAGTCCATGGTGAATTTTTGCCATTTTTAAATTGCTGGCAAATAGCTGAAGGTCGTACATTTCAGTGAGAAATTAAACTGATTATTTATATATAACAGTATAAGAACGCTAATTCTATTTGTATGTTCAATCGTTTGCTCACTCTGAACATGTAATCATTCAGAAGCCAACCACTTTAAAATATTGGAGTGGCAAAACATTGCTTTGAATCCTGACATTGAATATTTAATTCTGATCACAAGAATTATGTTTTTTCTTCGATAAAATAAAATGTACATACTTTAGTTCTGTTTTAGAAAATCTTGACAGGAGTTTTATATTTTAGATCCATCAATATAGAATCAACAGAATTGATTGAAGAGATTCTAGTTCAGTTGAATGATTATCGTTCACATCTTAATTTTGCCCAATTCATGGACTATAGCAAACATCCGACTATTGTTCGGCTCAGTAAACTCACCACCTTGCAATGAGCTTTGCTGAAAATTGCTTCAAATAGACCTGAAATCATTTACACTGTTCTTGGACCTCATAGCTGCCTGAGATACACAGAGACTTAGTTGCCTTTTCCAAGCTGTACATTGAGTATCTAACCTGGTTCGGGGCAGTCAGTCAACATTACTTCAAAACAAATAATTTGGAATCCACCTTGGACAAGGAGAGAACCCGCCAACAGACTATCGCTGGTCTCAGTGTAGGTACAAATGCTGTCCAGGTTAAATACTAATGGCTGACCAGCAATCAAGTTTTAAAATTCATCTTCAGCCAGATCCTGGCCCAGAGAGCAGACGTGTTGACACGGAGAGCCAGAATCACACCATACAAGTTACCTATGGTGATGAAATATGACCTGCCTCCAAGATTCCATACACCTGCACCCCGGGTGAAGACGTTAACAAGTTGACAATCTATTGCAGTGCCTTGTGCCCTCACAAAGAAACCCTCTACATCCATATCTAATAAATGGCACCTTCGCATTCTCCAGTATCAAAAATAAAATTTGTACATCTCTGTGAATGGTCAGAGATTACTGCACGGATCACACAGTAGAATGTATGTGAAGTAACCAACAGCAAACGGCAATCCAAAAATCACGTTAATAACTGAACTTGACGGCTTCTGTCTGGTCTAAGTAAACATACATATTATACTGGCTTTCAGGTGACTGTAACATTGTACACCATAACTGGAGGGTTTGGCCTTACACCACCCAAAGCTTTCTTGATCTCACACACATCACTCCCTCACACATTCAACAATTGATGATAATCC